>NW_027316532.1:18679742-18777242 GCF_026437365.1 Eucyclogobius newberryi
ACTCTCGCGCTCCCCCCTCCCTCCCGTTTTCCTATTTCTTTATTTCTTTTTCCACTGCAATGTTTGGCCCAAAAAGAACACATCAGCTGGCTTGTGCCCTCCCTGCCCCTCGCGATACATTAAGACATTACCGAGGCCGGGCCGAGTCGGTAATGTAGCCACGGGCCGCACTCTGGAGAGGCTGAGAGGAAAGTTTGGGCGGGCGGCGGCGGACGGCCTCTGAAAAGATGCATTACGTTGATTGCGCATTAAGACGCCGGGGTCCCGCTGTGCGCCGCTGTCAGGGGTTGTGCGGAGAAAATATTGACGCGCGGAAAGTCGGCGCGAGAAGGAGCTGAAAGCACGGCGGAAAAAACACGAAACTCAAACACACAAACAAGCGAAGAGCGAAGAGCGTTGAGTAGCGTTGAGTGCGTCTGAAATCAGATCGTAATGAGAAATGGGCCTGTATCAACGGCCGATGGCGAACGCTGCTTTTAACCAAGTCGACAAAGGAGGCAGAGAAGTTTGTTGTGTAAACATGTTAGCGCTGAAGTCGAGGAGCGCGTAGCAACGGGAGAGTTTGGCAACCGCAATAGATAATCCTCAACTTTGATCAATGTTTTTCGGGGTGATTACTTTGTCGGATGAATCGTTCTTTGGGCTGATCGCAGTCACGTCGTTGGGTGACTGAGACGTCGTTGATCTTCGCGAAGGGTTTTGTTCCTTGGCCCAGTGTTTACAGAGAAATTAGCCGTAAAACTGTGGGGCTTATTGGGGCGGCAAAGTGGCAGAAAATTCACCAAAAAATTCTGAAAATGTCCCAAGCTTGAAATCTTGCGAATTTTCAAAACTGAAAAACTGTTAAAATGCTATAAAACATCATATTTTAGCTGATTTTGTGCTAAATTCTACTCGCTGACCTTTCTATAGAACAATTTATCAGTTATTTCAACATTTAAACATGTTTTTTGTGTGTAATATATCCCAGCACCCCAAAAAATTTGGGGTGATTACTTTGTCAGATTAATCGTTTTCACGTCGTTGGGGGTGACGGGAACATTGTTGATCTTCGCAAAGGGTTTTGTTGCTTGGCTGAGTGATTACAGAGAAGTTAGCTGTAAAACTGTGGGGATTATTGGGGCGGAAAGTGGCAGAAAATTCACCAAAAATGTTTGAAAATTCACCAAAAATTTAATTTTGCGAATTTTCATACTGAGAAACTGTTAAAAGGATATAAACAAAAATATTTTAGCTGATTTTGTGCTAAATTCCACTCGCTGACTTTTCTATAGAACCATTTCTCAGTTATTTCAACATTTAAACATGTTAGCGCTGAACTCGAGGAGCGCGTAGCAACGGGAGAGTTTGGCAACCGCAATAGATCATCCGCAACTTTTGAAAAAAAAAAAATCTGAATGTTCCGAGCGTAGGGATTATTACACGATATCAAAACCCAACCTACGCAGCGTCACGAGACCGTGACGAGATGCCACTCTCTCTTTGCCGGGACAGGAGGTCGGGCCCAACAAAAAACAACAAAAAACATTTTCAAAAAAACCTCTCTGTCTGTCTCGGATTGTTCTGGCTTCAAAAAGAAGCGGTGAAAGAGTGTGACAGACCATTGTGCGCGACGTTGGCTGTCAATCACGACTGTCACCGTGTGTGTGTGTGTGTGGCCCCGCCTTATTCAGATGAGTTCAAATAAGTGCAACGAAACAATAGACTTTTTACCAACAGGAAGTAACGACTGACGGACTAAAAGTGTCAGGACTGCTGGGATTTTTGAACGCAATTATCCGCGCGCGCAGCCGACGTCTTACAGAGAATTAAAAGACTTTATTAATTGACTAAACGTTCCTCGATGCCGGGTTTACTGACAGAAGCCGAGCACGCGTCTGGAAATGTCATAAAAAATGGTTCTGGGTTGGGAACAAGTTTGTGTCGCGAGGAAAAAGTTTAAACAGTTAAAAATAAGAGATACTTTTTACTTTTTTTACATTCTCACGGCGTCTTCTGGTTCAGTTGATCTTGATTATTCAGGTCACAATACGAGCCTAAGAACCAAAAATAGTAATAATCGTGGCAAAATTAATCGTGGCTAAATTAAGTATTTTTAATTCAATCTATCGTCTAAAAAATGTACCTGAATGTAAAGATTTTTTTTTTAATCCGGCCGTTTTTTGTCATTTTTATCTTTATTTTGTCATATTTAACTTTATTTTGTCATATTTATCTTTATTTTGTCATATTTTAACTTTATTTCGTCATATTTATCTTCATTTTATCATATTTTAACCCTATTTTGTCATATTTAACTGTATTTTGTCATATTTAACTGTATTTTGTCATATTTAACTGTATTATGTCATATTTATTTAACTGTATTTTGTCATATTTAACTTTATTTTGTCATATTTAACATTATTTTGTCATACTTAACTGTATTTTGTCATATTTAACTGTATTTTGTCATATTTAACATTATTTTGTCATACTTAACTGTATTTTGTCATATTTAACTGTATTTTGTCATATTTAACTGTATTTTGTCATATTTATTTAACTGTATTTTGTCATATTTCTATCTTTATTTTGTCATATTTAACATTATTTTGTCATATTTAACTTTGTTTTGTCATATTTAACTGTATTTTGTCATATTTAACTTTATTTTGGCATATTTAACATTATTTTGTCATATTTATTTAACTGTATTTTGTCTTATTTCTATCTTTATTTTGTCATATTTAACATTATTTTGTCATATTTAACTGTATTTTGTCATATTTAACTTTATTTTGTCATATTCAACTTTATTCAGTTTGATAAAAACCGGTCACAAACTCGATGAACAGTCACGTGTCAGACGACGGGATTGAAAGAAATTGAAAAATCAGTCGCGGTCTCAATAATCGCGGATCATCGTTAAATCGTCACAATAATCGTAACTGTGAAACGTGATATCGTGACGTCTCTAACTTGAAGAGCACCTCACCTTTTGTACGTAACGTCATCGAGAAGCGGGAATATTGCGTTAATCGATTCATCTTTAGCGATCCGTTGAATTGTTGACAATTATTTATGTGTATTGTGTGTTTTAGGTGTGTTTAAAACTTAATTAAAGTTGCTTAAGTCACTTTATTTCTTCCGCAAACAACCCAAAATTCCTCATTCTGTAGAAAATCGACAACCAGTGTAGTTCAGACCTCGACAAACACGTTCTGGAATGAGTTTAGCGGCTCATATTTCAATCTTCTGACGAATATTAACGCTCCCGGACCTCTTCGGAACGTAATAATCCTACCATTAAAACATCTCAAATAATGGCGACGCTCGTCAGAACAATCCCAATAAGATCTCAATAAAATCACGACGTATGAAAAATATCTACACTTTTTTCGGTCACAGCCGCAGAAACAGAACCAAAAACCCCGCTCAGCCCCGTGCGACGGTAAAACCCGCTCCCGTATCTTCTGTTTGAGGCTCACGCTCGGATCAATGCGGCGGGAATCAAAATAACGCCGCGAAAATCCAATCCATAACTCCGGCTGACAATAGTCTTTGTGGCGGCGTCCTCGGTTCCTCTCCGCTCCCAAACACACGTGAATGGATTTACCGCGCCGCTCCTATCTCCCTAATTCTCTTACCAATTACACCGCCGGTATTATTTTTCTCGCGCGGCAGAGGGTTTTTCTTTTTTAACTATTTACTTGCCGGCGGCGGCTTTGTTGCGCGGTGGTTTGTAGTGTTAATGTTGTGATGGATTCGCCGCAGCCTGTTTGCGATATCGGTCGGACTTTGATGAATGCAATGCGCTCTCATAATCCCCCGAAACGTAGTCGTAATGTCCTTTGATTAGGCCGCGGTGAGTCCCAGCAGAGTAAATAGGAGACGATGTTGTTGAGTTTTAATTGCATTACTCGTCAGATTAAGGTGCACGTTGTGGTTTGTCGTCTGCGTTTGACCCGTCCTTCGGTGCTGCTGCTGTATTTGTCCATCGATGGAGAACTTCCTCGCGTTTTAGGAGAAGATCAGTGCGATACACACGACGTACGGGTGAAACATGAACTCTGTCACGTACTGTTTACAACTCACACGAGCACGAAAAGAGACGATAAAAAAGGCGATTTAATGACTTAAGGATGAGTTGAAGGCAGCTAAAAGGGTCAAAGTTCAAGGTTTTCTGCAGCTCATTTGACTCGCGCGTTGCAACGGGAGGGTTTGGCAACCGAAGAGAAATCCGCAACTTTTGAAAAATTTTGGGGCGATTACTTTGTCAGATGAATCGTTCTTTCAGCTGATCGCAGTCACGTCGTTGGGTGACGGAGACGTCGTTGATCTTCGCAAAGGGTTTTGTTTCTTGGCCGAGTGATTACAGAGAAATTAGCCGTAAAACTGTGGGGCTTATTGGGGCGGAAAGTGGCAGAAAATACACCAAAATTTTCAGAACATTTCCCAAACTTGAAATCTTGGGAATTTTCTAAACTGAGAAACCGTTAAAAGGCTATAAAACATCATGTTTTAGCTGATTTTGTGCTAAATTCTACTCGCTGACCTTTCTATAGAACCATTTCTTGTTCAAGCTGCATTTACCCTTAGATGGAGAACTTCCTCTCGTTTAGGAAAAGATCAGTGCGAACATGAACTCTGTCACGTAATAGACTGTTTATAACTCGCACGAAAAGAGACGATAGAAAAGGTGATTTAAAGACTTAAGGATGAGTTGAAGGCAGCTAAAGGGGTCAAAGTTCAAGGTTTTGTGCAGCTCATTTGACTCATTGGCGGCAGAACAATGAAAAGTCAGAAGTTTGGACTCTTGGAACAACCACTGGGACACAAGTTGTGAGTGTTTAGATGAGTCTTCCAGATCTTGAAGCTCGTCTTGGTCAGGATTCTAACTATTGTGTACGTTTTGGGTTGATGAGGGAAACGTGCAAACTCCACCCAAAGGTTCGGTCCAGGAGTTGTTTTATTGAACCTTTATTGAGCCAGGAACACACCCCTTTGAGATCGAGATGTCTTTTTGAAGGTGGACTTGGTCAAGAGGTCAGCGGCACACATCAGAAGCATTTAAAACTTACAAACAAATAATGTAAGATCAGAGTTCATAAGCGGCTTGAAGTAGTTTTAAAGTGAGATGCACAGCAGTTTCATCTTGAACATTTAAAAGCACAAACACCGAGTGATAGAGTCTCATTGTCTCTTTAATAACACAGAACGAAACTAGATCTGACCATCTGACCAAGTGTTCTAAGAAGAAGAAGAAGCAGAGAAACACAAGGAACTGAGTGATAATGTGATTTGAGCGTAAACAGTAGTGACTCGTGGTAAATAAAATACATAAATAAAATAAGTAAATACATAAAATACATAAATAAATAAAATGGATGAATTAATTAATAAAATACATACATGAATAAATAATTTTAAATTGAATTAATTAAATTAATTAAATTAATTAAATTAATTAAATTAATTAAATTAATTAATACATACAGAAAATAAATACATAAATGAAATAAAAAATAGATACATGAATACATACATACCTAGAATAAATACATAAAATAAATACATGAATAAATAAATGTAAATAATAAGTCATAAGGCGTCATAAGTAAGTCATAAGGCGCTGGTACAGCTGGCAGCCCGGTGTAAACGCTCTCTCTTCTTTCTCACACTTATTGTGCTTTATTTCCTATATTTTGTAAATATAGTTAGTATATTTTTTCTACTTTACTGTACGATAGGGACACGCGCTGGAATAGTTTTTTAATTCAACTGTTTTTGACTTTTTTCGGCTGGATTTGAGCGTTTTTTCGTTGTGTTGTTGTGACGTGAGCTAGCTCCGAGCGAGCCCACCAGCCCCCCCCCCCGCGCCCTCCGGCCGCGCTAAAGTACGGCGTGTCGTCGGTACACGTTTATATACAGGTTTATATGAAAGAGGAACTTCACGAACGATCGGGACACGCACTGGAATCGCTTTAAATTAACTTGTTTTGACTTTATTCGGCTGGAGTGTTTTCGTCGTGTCGTTGCGATGTGTCTTGGCTCTGAGTCCCCCGGCTCCGGCCCCGCCCCCCGGCCGGCGCCGTACCGCGTTTACACAAAGGAGGAACTCATGAAACTGCGGAGAACAGTCGTCTTACCCGGAGATCGTCACGTTATCCCGGCGGACATCCTAAGGAAAACGCAATGAGGCAGACGGGCTGGACGTAAACTCCGAGAGAAGAGAGGAGGAAACAGGAAGTCGGTTCCCGCCGTAGTCATGGGTAACGTGAGGTCCCTTCAAAATAAAATGACGGAAATAGCGAGCCTCATGCGGTCCCAGAGGATTTATAGGGACAGCAGCGTCTTGATTTTCACAGAGACCTGGTTAACAGCAGAAATGCCAGACTCTATTGTAGGTTTGGACAATTTTCATCTGCTGCGGGCGGACAGAACGAGAAAATCCGGGAAGAAAAGAGGTGGAGGTCTGGCGGTGTATGTGAACACGAGCTGGTCCAAACCCGAACACTGCACAGTGAAGGAGCAGCTATGTAACAAGGATATTGAACTATTGGCTATTGGCATGAGGCCATATTATCTGCCCCGGGAGTTCTCACATGTGATTTTGATCGCAGTCTATGTGGCCCCGTCTGCCAATGCTGAAGATGCTTGTGAAGCACTGCTCTCCTGCACTTGTAGGCTGCAAACACAGCATCCACAGGCTCTCTTCCTCATCTCTGGTGACTTTAACCACTCTTCTCCCTCTTCTGTTCTACCAACATACACCCAGTATGTTACCTGCCCCACCAGAGAGAATAGAACATTGGACTTATTTTTTGCCAACACCAAGGAGGCTTATTCCTCTTCCCCCCTCCCTCCCCTGGGCAGCTCGGACCACAACCTGTGGGGCCTGTGTATGAACCCATCGTGCGCAGGCAGCCTGTGGTGTCCCGTGAGGTGAGGATGTGGTCTGCTGAGAGCGAGGAGGCTCTGAGGGACTGCTTCAGCACCATTGTCTGGACTGAGCTTTATGACCCACATGGGGAGGATATCAACACCATCACAGAGTGCATCACGGACTACATCAACTTCTGTTTTGAGAACATTGTTCCCTCCCGGACGGTGCGGTGTTTTCCAAACAACAAGCCATGGATTAACCGTGAACTGAAGGCTCTGCTGAAGGAGAAGAAGAGAGCCTTCAGGTCAAGGAACAAGGAGGAGCTGAGGACTGTGCAGAAGGAGCTGAGGAGGAAGATCAGGCAGGCTGAGGCCGGCTACAAGAGGAGGATGGAGGAGCAGCTGCAGCAGAAGAACATTCAGGGAGTGTGGAGGAGCCTGAAAACCATCTCGGGCTTCAAAATCCCCCCTGCCCAGACAGAGGGGGATCTACAGTGGGTGAATGATTTAAATGCTCACTTCTTGAGGTTTGATCGGTCACCCGCCCCTCCCCCTCCCCCTGCACAGCTGCATGCTCCCTCTTCCACAGCTGGACAATGCCCTGCATCTGTTCCTCTTCGCTTATCTGCCCCGGACCATCAGCTCCCCACTTCGCCTGGACTCACCCATCCCCCCAGCACACGGTCCTCCTGCCAACCACTGACTGTCACAGCAGCACAGGTGAGGAGTGAGCTGAAGAGGATTAAAGTGAGGAAGGCAGCAGGACCTGATGGCATCAGCCCCAGGCTCCTTAAGTCCTGCGCAGATGAACTGTGTGGAGTTATGGAGCATGTCTTCAACATGAGCCTGAAGCTGAGGGTGGTACCACAGGTCTGGAAGACCTCCTGTCTGGTACCTGTGCCTAAGACACCGCGCCCCAAAGACCTCAATAGCTTCAGGCCAGTGGCTCTCACGTCCCACCTGATAAAGACACTGGAGCGGCTAGTCCTGGACCACCTCCGCTCCACCATGAGCTCAGCCATGGACCCGCTGCAGTTTGCATATCGGTCTGGCATCGGAGTGGAGGACGCTGTCATCTCCCTGCTGCACCGCTCTCTCTCTCACCTGGAAAAGCCTGGCAGCTCTGTGAGGATTCTGTTCTTCGATCTTTCCAGCGCCTTCAACACCATCCAGCCGCTGCTCCTGAGGGACAAGCTGGAGACGGCTGGTGTGGAGTATGACCTGGCAGAGTGGATCCTGGACTACCTCACAGACCGACCCCAGCTTGTGAGAGCACGGGACTGTGTGTCTGACACTCAGACCTGCAGTGTGGGGGCGCCCCAGGGCACTGTCCTGCGCCCTTTCTCTTCACCCTTTACACTGCAGACCTCAGACATGACACGGACAGCTGTGTCCTGCAGAAGTTCTCTGATGACTCTGCCATCATCGGACTCATCACGGACGACGATGACGCGGAGTACAGAGGACTGGCGCAGGACTTTGTGGACTGGTGTCAGCGGAACCACCTCCTCATCAACGCGGGGAAGACCAAGGAGATGGTGGTGGATTTCCGCAGACGCCACCCCACTGCCCCCTCACCAGTGAACATCCAGGGATGGGACATTGAGAGAGTGGACTCATACAAGTACCTGGGTGTTCATCTGAACCACAAACTGGACTGGACTCATAACACGGACGCACTGTACAGGAGGAGCCAGAGTCGGCTCTACCTCCTGAGGAGACTCAGGTCTTTTGGAGTGACAGGGCCACTCCTGAAGACCTTCTACGACTCTGTGGTGGCATCAGCCCTCCTGTACGGTGTGGCCTGCTGGAGCAGCAGCATCACAGAGAGGGAGAGGAAGAGGCTGGACAGAGTCATCAAGAAGTCCAGCTCCGTCCTGGGCTGTGCTCTGGACTCGGTGCAGGAGGTGGGGGACAGGAGGGTCCTGGCTAGATTCACATCTATGCTGGACCATGAGTGTCACCCCCTACAGGACACTCTCTCCGCTCTGGAGAGCAGCTTCAGTGAGAGAGTGATCCACCCTCGATGTGTGAAGGAAAGGTTCCGTAGGTCTTTCCTTCCTGCTGCTGTCAGACTTTATAACAAAAACTGTTAGTACTGAACACTCGCAATACTGACCTAACCTAATACTGATGTGCAATTCTGTCATATGTGCAATTGCTGTTGGAATTCATGTGCAATTACTGTGCAATTACTGTGAAATTCATGTGCAATCTATGTGCTGTCGTGACACATATTCATGTGCAATTACTGTCGTGATCACATGCAATGGTATTTATGTATTTATTTATTTGTCTATGGGAGTTTTTATTTATTTATAGGAGATCTTCTACTGAAAGTGTTTTTCAGACTTCCTATAAGTGATCTGTTCTTCTGTATCTACCTCTGTATCTACCTGCGTTGCACCAATGAAATATCCCCATGTGGGACAATAAAGGAATATTTTATCTTATCTTATCTTATCTAATAAATAAATGTAAATAAAATACATAAATAAAATACAAGGCCGCTGCGCTATAGAGCTCACACACCTCACAGCACAAGAACACCCGGTGTTCAGTATCATCCTCACAATCAAAGGTCAAAATGTTGCACAGCATTTCCGTGTGTGAAACAGGAGTTGTTTCTGAAGTAAAATCCCAGCGTTACTTTGCGTACAAATGTCGCTATTTGTCCTCTAAAAGAAAGACTCGAATCAATAATAAAACCAAGATATATATAGCTGAACTGCCTCAATTTGCTTTCCTTGCACAGTTATTGCACAGGAATATTCTCCCAAAGCTCGAAAACAATCTATTAAACTATTAACTAACAATCGAAAACGATTGTTAGTTAATAGTAGTACCGTATTTTCCAGACTATAAGTGGGACCTTTTTTCACAGTTTTGGCCGGGGTGCGACTTATATTTATACTTATATTTATAGTTATATACTTATACTCCGGAGCGATTTATATGTGATATTATTTGTTATTTTCACACTTGCAACCGCATTTCATACTCCAGTGTAAGTTATATATGTTTTTTTCTTCTCTATTATGCATTTTTTGGCTGGTGCGACTTATACTCTGGAAAATACGGTAGTAGTTGTATAAAAGAATTCCTTCCAAACTCCATTGCCGCTCTTTTTTTCCTGTCATGTGTTTTATGAATATGTTGAGCCTTTTCAAAAGCAGAATTCCCGTTATCTAAACGTACATTTGGCTGCTAACAACAACATGAATGCATTTTGTTTTCCCGGATCTGCCGGACTTTGATCGTTTGCCGCGTTTCCCCATAATTCCTTCTTGATCGTGGCAGCGTTAGTATTACTGTTTCCTCAGAGAAGTTGGAGCTTTATCTGCTTGTTTTCCGTGCTTTTTTATCAGGCCGTAATTAGACGGAACAAACGAATCGTGTGTATCATGTAACGTCGTAATCCGGATTCAACATTAGTGTTATTTACAAGGCTTTTCATATTTTTGATGGTATTACGCTGCGAGCTGAACGTGAAATGGACTCTCTCTTTGAGTGCGTTCACATCAGGTTGTTTTTTATTTAAAACACATAAAACGTAAACCAAAGAACACAACACAACGAGTCCCATCGAGTCCAACGTTTGTCAAAAAGGTTCAAATTAATGTTTCGAATGGCAGTTATGATGTGGGTCCAGTCTTTGATCGTTAGTGCGGTTTGTGTCATCCATTTTCTGTTGTAATGGCCTTTACCGCTGCCATTAGTATGTATCCATTTATTGTGTCCATGGCAGGAGTTTTAAGGCTGAAATAGATTGTTCTGAAATCAGGTGGGATGTTAGCGTCAAAGACAATCTTGGCGCTTTACTGAGCACGGTCCGGTATTTTCGAGCAGCAGGACAGTCCAAAAGAACACGGTAAGAGTAACGATGGGCCTCCTGACAACCGTTTCTCTAAGAGTTGGAATTTGAATAGTGAGCAGTTTGAAATCCCTCCAAACGTTAGGAAATCTCCATGGAGACGTGCATAACACTTTCCCATTCTTCATCCGTCAAGGTAAAATCACCTTCTCTTTCCCATTTATTTTGGATAGACGTAGTAGAATGGTTCACAATGTTCAGACATCTTTTATTTTGTCGCTTTAAAATACCAATGTTGAGGATTCATAAACATTCAAAATTGTAAAATTCAGACCTCATTTGCTCCAAACCACATGCTTTTACTGACTGAAGCTTTGGTTTGACTCGAGATGATCCGTGATGATGCTCACCGGATCTGGTCCCGGTTCGAACCCGACCTAGACTTGGTTTGGTTGTGTTCTAGTCCTTGTTTAGATGTTTTGTCCCATCAATAGTTGATGGGACAAAGTCGTGTTGATTGTCGTGGCCTCAGTTCTTTATCAAGGTCAAAGCTGGTCCGTTCTGAATGAATCCTGGAGTTTATTCGAGAGAAATCGGCTGTGAAGTGGAGGGGACGGAGAGGCCGAGGAGGCTGATATTTCTGCTGCTGCGTTGGAAATGGAGCCTGAGAATGGAACATGAGTCGGCTGCCAGAGAAGAGAGTTCATAAATGACAGGAGAGGTGAGTGGTAGAGGAGCAAAGCAGTCCTTATTCCATTTCTGGACCTGTCTCCTGGACCTGTCAGTGTTTTTCATTCCTTTTTTGAGTCACAGCACACTTGTTTTGATTTAAAAGACTTATCTACCAAAATATTACATCATGTAAATTGGCTGCCAATGTAATTAGACAAACGTGACTGTTTTGGCCTCTGTTTTTGGATCAGAACTTTTCCCAAGGATTGAAATTACTCATGTCAAGGGTCTAAGTTACGCTGCTAAAGAGCTTAAGCCTTTCATATTAATTTTTGGTGACCTATTCTTTCCATTTCTTTGGCTTTACTTCACTTGATTGTCTTCTGCATTTGATCCAGTCTCTGAAACAGCCAGTCTGGAGAAAGTTAGTTAGCATGCTTTTTTTGTTTGATTACCTTACATTTATCCATTTGATCTCGTGGAAGGTTTCATATTTCATGGACATGTTTACTGCATTTATTCAATTACAGTTGTATCGGTTGCTTAATGGACCCGAGAATGTGGCGAACCCTCCACCATAAAATATATCTCGTGCCCTTTTATCTCATTGGTGCTAATGTCGTCTGCACAAATGGAGCTTATCGCCACACAATGTTATGATATTCGCCGATTCACGCGTTATAACACGAGAACACAATTCCAAAGTCCACCCATCACTCGTTAAACTTTCCTCAGCTTCCGTAAAGTCCTTTAGTCACAAATCCCGTATTTCCGCTCGTTGTTTGTTGGTGGCAGCTCGTCTCCGAAATCAGCTTTTCCCCCAAATCCGCTCGGACGAGAATGTGAACAACTATTGTCACTCTTTGTCTCCATATCATTCTAATCCTCTTTCGGCTTCATATGTCCATCCATCCGCCGCCCCCCCCCCGCTCCGCCCCCTCCACGCGCTTCCCCGACAACTGCTGCGCTCCTCTGGGATAGGCCTGCCAAGTGACCGCCCCGGACACCCACACTCTTGGCCCGATATGAGAAAGGATTTGGCTTTTCGGACCACATTGGGGGCCGCCGTATGCCTTCCGTGTGGGCATGTGCGCTTGGCTGTGCTCGTAGGTATGAGGCAGATCGGGTTAAAGCCTTACCAAGCTATTGTTGTCCAATAAAACCGGCCTGGCGTCTACCGTCGTCCTTTTGTTTGATGGGCGATCCAGGCTGCTGCCGCTAAAGCCCGTCCACGTGGAGGGACAATGCAGTTATGGGGAGAAAATGCACACAAATCATTTTGACGAAGTAGGTCAGTCAGGAACAAAGAGAAGGTTCGGTCACTTCCTGTCGTACTAAAGCGTTTGACCCAAACATGACCGAGGGTTGCGTTAGTTAGGTTGGAGTGCGGTATGGCCTGGTGATCGAGGAGTTTATTTCGGTCTGTTTGTTCAACTTTTTTGGCCTCATTTGAGTTTGCTTTTAGAAATACATTTAATCATGTTTAGACCTGTTTCTACGATCAAAATGCCAGTCAAGCAGTGACTGTCCACACTGCTTCAATCCTCATTTAAACGTTTTTATTTTCAAAAATCTCAACAGCAGTGACCTCGCAGGGCTACACAAAATACTGATTCAACCAACAGAAAGCTTGATAATGAGACAACACAACAGTCATCAGGGAATTAAATATATATTAGCAGATTTACCATCATTTACAGGAAATAAGCTGATGGAGAATCATCCAAGAGAGAGATCCTACTCTCACTGACGGAGATGGTCCAGGACTGAACCAGGACTGAACTACACAGTAAATAAACCAGAACTAAACTTGGACAGACTGGCTTAGATGTGTCCACAACTGAACCGAGACTAAACCACAAATAAACCCTGAATTACCCGAACTAAGCAGGACGGAGCCAGGACTGAACCGGGACGGAAAAAAACATACCCGGACCGAAAACAGGCTGTAGTGTCCAGGACTGACCCGCGTCCATTTGCAGATAGATTTAAAGTCTGTAGATCCAGGTCTACTAAAGACAGAGATGACGAGGCTCTCCCAGGGCGGAGGGAGGGTCAGCCAAGTGAAGGAGGAGGATCCGTTTCCACAGGTTACAGATGGAGGCCAACTAAGGTCCAATCATCACTGGACAGAACGGTGCAAGTGATCAAATATTAATGGTGATTACAATTGATAGAAAAGGTTTCAAAGGTGGTCATCTGGACACAGTTTTTCAAATCAAGACACTTGGACTGACATCTGAAAGTCATTTTCAATCAGAAGGCAGTTGAAGTGTCTACTGTCCTGATGTCTCCTTTGAAACAGTGTCTACCATGAACCATGAGAGATTACACACAAAACAGCTTGTCCAAATGAAAGTGGCATTTAAAACATGGATAACAAAACATGAATACATTTTGAGTCCAACTTTCCCTGCAGGTAAACGCTCAACACTGCAGTTTATATTCTAGTTCTAAACCGCAGCAGACTGACTTGTTTTCATTTCAATGCAGTTTTTAATCACGAATTACTAATGCTAAGGCGGAGTCGTTCATATTTACCCCTTTGGAAGATTTAAGATGTGCCATTGTCCATTTTCCTCCTAAATAATCAGCCTTAGTGCATAATGAGAGCAATATCATGAAGGCAATATTCACAGAAAGAAAGGGGCTATTTGTCTGCTAAATAAAGTTCTGATTTGAATGAAGTGAAATCCCGTAAAGCCATTAGCGTCGTAGTTTTTGATTAGAGTCTAAAAGGCTTGTTAAGACAGATTTACTCCATGAAAGCCACGGCACAATGGAAACGGGCTAATGGCTAAAAGCACCAAACGGCTACTGTGTGACAAGTGCAACACATACTCACAAAGGTTTCCACAATGGACGGCGAGGCCCTGTCAGTCAAACAGCAGCAGCGCTAATGTGGCTAATAGCATTCAGCTGTCAGGAACCGTGGCTCTGCGAAGACTCACATCAAAGAGCTTTAGTTTATGATTATTTTCATCTGTAGATATTTTTTACACAACAAGGCAGCTGTCAGTGGTTACGCCGTGTACGACACTTATCCCCCGAGGTGAGGCCCAGTCCTGCTTTTACAAGTCACAAATAAGTCTCAAGTCAAAGACAAGTCAGAGACAAGTCAGAGACAAGCAAGTCCAAGTCACAAATAAGCCTCAAGTCCAAGTCAAATCCAAGTCAGAGACAAGTCAAGTCCAAGTCAAGTCTCAAGTCAAAGACGAGCATGTCCAAGTCAAGTCTCAAGTCAAAGACAAGTCAGAGACAAGCAAGTCCAAGTCAGAGACAAGTCAAGTCCAAGTCAAGTCTCAAGTCAAAGACGAGTCAGAGACAAGCAAGTCCAAGTCACAAATAAGCCTCAAGTCCAAGTCAAGTCCCAAGTCAGAGACAAGCAAGTCCAGGTCAAGTCCAAGTCAAGTTCCAAGTCAAGTCCATGTCAATTTTGTTTTTATGGTGGAGGCCGTGTATATTAATGAACATACATGACATACATGTTATAAACATGCCGGATTCACTCTCGTTATACACTCTCACTCATACACCAGCATTCTATTTTTTATGTTTTTAGTGATAGGGACGACACCGGAGCACCTGGAGAAAACCTATTATAGGATTTTAAAGGTCCAGATTCATGGTAGAAGTAGATTTCTGCAACTGAACGGACTAGCTAATGTTAATGATGTTAGCATTGTCCAAACACTGCAGTAGGATTGTTAATTTGGTGCGAGAAAGCAGTTTGAACATAAACGATGAACAATGCTGTTCACACGCTCATAGATAGAGCTTCAACACTGGAGGCAACTGCATTAAACCCACTCTCCCAGCAGTGGCTCAGAGTGACCTGTCAGGAGCGGCGAGTGACCTGTCAGGAGCGGGGAGTGACCTGTCAGGAGCGGAAGTGACCTGTCAGGAGCGGCGAGTGACCTGTCAAGAGCGGCAGTGACCTGTCAGGAGCGGCGAGTGACCTGTCAGGAGCGGGGAGTGACCTGTCAGGAGCGGAAGTGACCTGTCAGGAGCGGCGAGTGACCTGTCAAGAGCGGCAGTGACCTGTCAGGAGCGGCGAGTGACCTGTCAGGAGCGGGAGTGACCTGTCAGGAGCGGCGAGTGACCTGTCAGGAGCGGCGAGTGACCTGTCAGGAGCGGCGAGTGACCTGTCAGGAGCGGCGAGTGACCTGTCAGGAGCGGGAGTGACCTGTTAGGAGCGGGAGTCACCTGTCAGGAGCGGCAAGTGACCTGTCAGGAGCGGCGAGTGACCTGTCAGGAGCGGCGAGTGACCTGTCAGGAGCGGGAGTCACCTGTCAGGAGCGGCGATTGACCTGTCAGGAGCGGCGAGTGACCTGTCAGGAGCGGCGAGTGACCTGTCAGGAGCGGGAGTCACCTGTCAGGAGCGGCGAGTGACCTGTCAGGAGCGGCGAGTGACCTGTCAGGAGCGGGAGTCACCTGTCAGGAGTGGCGAGTGACCTGTCAGGAGCGGCGAGTGACCTGTCAGGAGCGGTGAGTAACCTGTCAGGAGCGGCGAGTGACCTGTCAGGAGCGGCGAGTGACCTGTCAGGAGCGGTGAGTAACCTGTCAGGAGCGGTGAGTAACCTGTCAGGAGCGGTGAGCGGTGACCACATGCAGCACCTCAACACCCATCTTTATTCATCATCCTGGTCACAAGTACCTGCCGTTAGTTCTAACACGGCATGTTTTGGAACAGAACAGAACATCAAGACCCCTCGCCGCTGGGAAACTGAACCCAGGACCTCCTCGTTGTGAGTCACGAGTCCTAGCCAAACCTTGCATGTTATTGATGGTTTTTTAGCCTGACAGCTGCCGTACACAACTCTCCAGCACGTCCACCGGGGGCACTGTCAATCAAATAACAGCACCGCTAACGTGGCTAATAGCACTTAGCTGTCACGACCCGTGGCTCCGTCGATTGGCTAATAACATCAAAAAGCTATTCTTTTTTTGCGAGCTTGTTGACCGTCTCAGCCTGGGAATGTCCTGACTTCTCTGCTATGAGCCCCCCCGGTCATCTATCATCGTAATCGGACAGCGCGGGGCTTTGTTTCGCCCCGCGAGCCGGTCCCGCGTCCCGAGCAGAGGGTGTGTCGCGGCGAGCGGGGGCCCTAGCTGAGAGGCATTTGACCCAGTGTCAATTAGCCCGCCTGTATGGTGTAGTGTAGCGTTCCCCCGGGGGCCCCGAGCCTGATCCCAAACATTAAATCATTTCATTCACTTCACAGAGCCGCCCGCTGTGTCCGCCGGCGCTAAGAGCCCCCGCCGCCCGCTGCTTTGGACACATTTTACTAACATGACGACGGAGTGGATGGTGTCTGGAGGCGCTAAGTGACAGCCGGGAATGTGTTTACCCGTCGCAGAGGGGAGCGACGAGGCGACAAATGTTATGGTTAAATATTGTGCGCGGCGTTTTCCGAGGTGACTTGTGTGTGTGAAACGCCGGAGCAGTGAGTGGGAATCGGAATGTCGGGACTAGTGTCTACGGGAATGAGGTTGAGGCGATGTGTTTGTAAAGGTGCTCGCCGGTGTGGCTCGGGGGGTTCAAAGGTTAATCAACTGCGCTCGCCACGATAATTACTGCATCGACCGCAGTACATGACAGATGGAACTATAGTATCTGTTCTCTGGAGCTGTCCATGACTCAGCGGATACTTTTTTGAAAAAGACTGAAAAGTAAAACAGTACTTTCTCTACGGTTTGGTGGGTTCCTGCCTTTAAATTTAAGTCTTAACAGAAATATACATATAAAAAAGTGTAGAATCATTAAGAAATTATGAACAACAAAATTATCTTCTTTGTTTTTATCACCACGTGTCGCTCTTTATAGTCAAAAATCTACAAGAAATAATTTTACAGCGCTTGTGTGTCTGTACTTTGACTTAAGTAACAGAGTATTTCTTCCATCAATGACACTATGTAACTACTTCAGTGTTTGTTTCTCGTGTTTTTGAGTTTCATTCATAAAAGGATTTTCCGGGATCGTCCCGTTGTGTCCGTGACATGGAGTAGTATTGATATAATCATTGATGGTGATATTCTCCTTTGCAGTATTTGGCCCTTCAAAATGAGTTGTGGTGGTCGACGAGCTGTGACACCAAAATGTCAAAAGCCCATTCGACAAATGGAAAAATATCACGTTGGGACTCAATTTGAAAATGGACAGATTTGACAGATTTGTGGGCAAAAGTGGGACGTTTGTTTGGGTTCAGTTCTGTTTCAGATTTTATTGATTTATGGGATTCTTTTGATTTATGTCTGCTTTTTCTTTCTCTGGTCGCGTTTTCTTAGATTTTTCATGTTTGTATCGATATATTCTGTACTTTGTTCTTTAAAACAAATCTTAATTAAAGAAGAAAAAAGAAAATGTCAAAAGCCTGAAAAAATCCTTTTACAATTGGTTCCCGTAATTATTCTTAAAAACAAAAGTGAAAGAGCAGTATTCTTGCTCGTTGATTTCTTTCAGTAAATAAGTAGCAAAACTTGTTCGACTCATCAAAATCAAATCAATATTTATTAGGTCCTCTCTGTTGTCAGCAAACAAATAACCCGTGTCCTCATCATCACCTCATCAAAACCTGAATCTAAACCAGGACTAGACCAAGACTAAACCAGGACTAGAAAAGAAACAAACCAAGTCCACATTAGTCCTAGTAATGAAACCTTTAATCAACTCATTGTGACCAGTCGTGTTTTGATCATCGTTCTCTGGACTTTACACAATCTAAACCACATACGAACACTGACCATGACATTATTAAATACATTTTTTCAGATTTTCATCTATAATAACGTTTATTCTTAAACATTCTCGACCTAAAAGTCTTCAGTCACTATAGTTCAACCTTTATTTAGTTGAAAATGTATCTGAAAAGTCTTCAATAGAAATAATCGATGGACAAGTCGACTAAAACATAATCGCTGACCGTTTGACCGAATTGTTAGTTGCAGGGCTATAACAATACATTTAAAATACATACAATTTCTAATCTCATCTATGATTTTAAATAAGTATCCAGCCAACAAATGCTAGTATTAATAACAATTAGTAGTATTAATAAATTAATATTGACCTAAATGAACCTTGTGAACTCTAGAACTCTTTTCCAAATTTTTCTTCATTTATTTTGCACATTTTATCGACAAAAACAGTTTCCAAAGTGCAGCGCGGACAAAAAACGATTAAAAAAAACGACAAAAAGTGTTTAAAGTTGCTCGATCTTGCTAGCTCTGAAACAATAAAACGAGTCAAATCAAGGCAAAACCATGAACTTCCTTTCACAAATCCCGACCTCTCCGTGGCTTCGCAGATGTGACCCTCGGCGTCTGCAGGTGTCAGATGATCCTCTTCCTCCGCCACGTTTCACAACCTTTCCCCACCGGCGCCGCACGCTAACGACGATCGCACAACATTGCATCTAATCAAGCTCCAAAGAACCGCCGTTCACCGGGAGAAAACAGCCCCGCTTTTGTCGCTAAACGCCTCTGCCTCTCTCTTCCCCTCTATGGACGCTAAATGATTTAATTTGCCGGCGCAGATGTGGCGTTCAGTTTCTCCCCCCCGTCCCCCCCCCAAAAAAGTGAAGGAACAGGAGACGAGAAGAAGACGGGAGGGGCGCGAAATGGCAGGAAGGAAGGCGCGAAGTTGGCACGGCGTCAGGCAAACTCGGGACTCTTGACGGGGCTCTCCAGAAGCCCGTGATTTTGTGTGCGCGCGCCGAGGGACTGAAGTTATCTCCACTTTCGGATGAATGGAAAATCAAAGTGCTTTCACGTGAGCGGTCTTGAGAGGCGGCGGGCGCAGATGGGCCTGAAGCCGACACCCGCTGAGCAGCCTGGCACGGCACCAGCGCCGGGACACGCGCTCTGTTACCGTGGAAGTGTCGGGTGGCGGCGAAGTTGGTTTTTGAAGCAGGCATGTCCAAACTTTTCTCCCCTCGGGCAGCGTATTGAAAAGAGCCCACAGCTTTAAGGCTTGGAACGTTCCTTAAAGTCCGTTTCCCATCAAAATGTATGTTACTTAAGTTTTGATTGTAGAAATGTTCCAATTTTACCATAAAAAGTACTTCTTTTGGTTGGGCCAATCCAGCACGACGCTACAGGGCCAACAAAAACTGATCTGAGAGCCGCATTTGGCCCCCGGGCTGTAGTTTGGACACCTCTAGCAACATTTTTCTAATCTCGATTTGGCCGATTACAATTTTTTGTTCAATTAAAAAGCATAAAAAGTGCTTTCAATTGGAAACGTACGATGATGGGAATGTTTGCGATGTGCGATACGGCTGCGATATCGATATTATTGCAATATTTGACACATATTTCAGTTATATCAAAACAAATTTCAAAAGTTTTTTCAAAAGTTAATTCCTATAAACTGAATTGTGTTTTTTTTTTTTTTTTTTGTGTCTTAACATTGTAAAGCACTTTGAATTGCGCTTTGTACGAATTGTGCTCTATAAATACATTTGATTGATAGATTGATTCCAAAATAAAACTGAGACATAAAAAGTGACAAAACCGACACAAAACCGAGGTTAATTTCGACTGAATAAGGAAAATCCGGGTTTTTCAAATGTAAAAACGGCACATTTCTGACGCTGCGATACATTCATTTAATTTCAAAACATGCAATATCGATTTCCTGTGTTTCAATATAAATTTCCTGAACATAAACATCACAGGCTTTCATTCAGTGCCACGTTCCACAAATCTCTTCCTCCAGACTCGGACCTCGGCTCGGTTCGGCGTCGTTTTTACCGACAGAAAAACGGGCGCATCAAAAAGACCCAAACATGTCACTGACTCGAGCGGATTCTTATCCGGCGATGACTCTTTTTGGACAGAACGCAGTGGCACCAGGGGCACTTTCCTGGATTGTCACCATGTGTAATTCGGGGTTGTCCGGTTGTTGACGGACAAAACACACTTCATCCGTAACCATGGCGACACAGCACGTTTCTCGCACATCCACAGTGGCTTTTCCTGTTCTTCCCTGTCACACTTCTGCTTCTGTGTCATGTCTTCTACGTGACTTGTTTTACACTTTCCTTAACCGTGTCTGCGCGTTCATGCTGCTCCCACAGCTCGGAAAACTTGTCACACCGAGCTGCAACGTCGCGAGCTGGTTTCTTTAAGGGGTTTTTGCTCTATTTTAGAAAACGAAAAGTGAGATTTTTGTCTTTGTCTTTGCTTTTATGCTTTTTATTTACTATCTATTTAAGTCTTTTTTAGTTCAATTAAAATAAATGTGTCCCGTGCTCTAACCCAAGCTATAACCAATTCAATTCAATTTATTTTTGTAACGCCCAAAATCACAACAACGGTTGTCTCTGAGAGCAACAGTGAAAAACGAATTAGGCAATGTCTGTGGGGACGAGGGACAATGTTCCAGTGTCCTCTGTCCTTAGACGCTCCTTCTCGGCCTGGAAAAACTACAAAAAAACCTCCTTGGGAAAAAGTAGAAACCTGGAGAAGTTCCACAGTGAAGGAGAGAGCTGACTCCATCAGGCGAGGGAGACAGTGGAGCTGGAGCCACTCAGGAGAACCAGTTCTTCAGGAGGAGAACCAGCTCTTGAGGAGGAGAACCAGTTCTTCAGGAGGAGGAGAACCAGCTCTTGAGGAGGGGAACCAGTTCTGCAGGAGGAGAAACAGATCTTCAGGATTAGAACCAGCTCTTGAGAAGCAGAACCAGTTCTTCAGGAGGAGAACCAGTTCTTCCAGGCAGATGAAGGACCGTCGATACTGGCTAGAGACCGCTTCCCCAGGAGAGGAGCATCTGGGTCCACAGGTCCTCGGATTGAGAAAAAGAAAAGGCAATGAACAGTTTGCAAGTGGAATTAACTATAAAATATTGTTTGATAGAATAAGTAGTCAGAAGAAGAGGATAGTGCTCAAGCTGCCATACTCCCCCCAGCAAAGTTACTCCTAGGGCAGCGTAGCTGAAACTGTAGGTTTATAGTTCCTGTTAGTAATCTTGCTGCTGCATTTTGAATCAGTTGAAAGCTTTTTATGGAGCTTTTAGGACACGCTGTGAGCAGTTACAGTAGTCCAATCTAGATGTTACAAATGCATGGATATGTTTTTCAGCATGGCTTTTAGGCAGGATTCTTCTGGTTTTGGCTATATTGTGCAAATGGTAATAGGCTGTAACCATAATCCAAACCCTAACTATAACCGTTATCCGAACCCGAGCTAAAACCATGACCCAAACCCAAGTCTTGTCTTTTGAAGCCCGTCCCACGTTCTGCCTCTCTCCGCTCTCTAATCAGATCTCAGTTTGTGAAGAGTCCAAGTCTCCACGAGCAGATGTTTTGGGATTTTTTTTTTTTTTTCTGGCACCCTAATCACCGTCATTGACGCCGGCGAGGCCCCCGACGATCCCGCGCTGAATGACAAATTAAAGCATTTTCACATAAAACGCGGGTAATTGACTAAATCGTTTATAAGCTCCCGCGCGGATCGCATCTTTAATCTCATCTCTCGCGTCGACGCCGGCCGGATCGGGAGCGGAACTGTCTGTTTACGGTCCCGGGTCGCGTTTCTTCAAGTTCCTTCTGTTCCCCCCCCCCTCGCCGCTCACGTCAGATTAACCGAAACGTCCGGCTCGTTTGGCCTTCGCTGTCAGGACCGTCTCATCGCCGCCGACTCATCTCATCTCGGGCATTAACTCCATTAGCCTGGTAATTGCCTTTTAAAATAGCGGGCGCAGAACTTCCAAGGCCACTTAATGTCCTTCTCGTCCCTGCCGCTCCTTCACCCGCCTCCCGTAAATAGCCCTAACTAGTCTCGTATAGAAATAAATGGCGAGCGTCGGTGATACCCGCCGCCCTCGGGCCCCGCGCGGAAGCCGAGATCGGCGGCGGCGATAAAGGGCGAATGGCTATTTTTCTCTCACAACGCTCCCAAAATGAGCGGCAGAATGGGCCTTTAAGAGTATGTAAATGTTTATGGAGATGTCCCGATGGGGCCCGACCCTCACACTCTCACTCTCTCTCTCTGTGAACGCGAGACCGTTTTCATTTTCACAGCCCGAGGTAAAATAAAGAGTCTCCTCGGTTCACTTTTCGCTTCGTCATTTTAATATTGTAATGTGTTTTTTTGTGCACTTCGAGCAGAGACTCAAAGTTTTGCAGGACTAACAGAAAATGAACTTAAAGGGCCCGTGACAGGTTTTTACGATTTTCTAATGATGACTTTATCTGGTGTGTTTATACCTGTTGTACTTGAAATGACAGGAAGTGACATCACACCAGGGACACTCATTCCATTCAAAGTTTATGCAGAATTTACATAAAATAAACTACTTTTTCTGACTCTCTAAACATTAATTCAACAAAATAAAGTCGTTCTCATATATTTTAATTTGTCATTTAAAAAAAGTGTGACATTAGATGAGTTTTTTCAAGTGTTTTTTGGGTAATTTCCTACTGTGATGTCATCAATTACAAACAGGAAGTGAATGATGAACCTAAAAAAATAAATTCACACAAAGAAGACATAAGGTAGTACCCCAGGGCTGATCAAAAACCATAAAAAAGACCCCATGACCAAACCACATCTTTAGTCATAACTCCTCCCTTTGGTCATGACTGATTTGAGTTCACAGTAAATGCTGCTGCTTAAACTATTTCCATCAACTTCAAAATGACTCGAAACGTCTTGATTTTTAAATCGCTGTCCAGGCGACGACCTTTGAGACCATGATTCGCTGGTCCATCTGTGTTTAACGTGTTTAACGTGTTAGCGTCAATCTCGCATGTTTGTCTTTAGTTCCGTTGTCATATTTTGACTTTTTTTCTGCTTTTTTAACGGGTTTACTGTAGTTTAATGGCTCTGACTCAAAAGTGGCACGAGGGCGTTTCTTTCTCTGGGTGTGGGTGGGGTTTACCGGGCGTTTACCCCATCACCACAGAAGACCCAGCCCAAGCCCAGACCAAGACAGTTGCCCCAAGCGACATTGAAGGACGGGTCAAATGCAGAGAACAGACCTCGTTTTACTAGGATGGGAAAACAAAACGTTCTACAAAGGGAAATAACAGATAAACTTAAAACAACCAAACAGGAGAACAATGACACTCGGCACCAATGGCTTTGCGACCGTCGACGACCAAATTATTTGGAGAGAACACCAGGCTCCACACACATTTGCTCTAGCATAAACGTCATCCACCCTGCCTTGTGTCGGCTGGCGAGTTCGTGAAAAGCGAATTGATTAATCGCACCTAATCGACTAGTGACAATAAAGGTCATCTGGACCATAAACAGGCTCCGAAACATTGTTATAACTCTTACAAAGCAGGAATTACATCAAAATGACACAGGACACAATCGGGACGACCTGCAGCGTCATCCGAACTTCATACGGGTCAAATGTGGTAAAAAAAAATCCCATATTTACTGGCATTTCGCGCTCTAAATTAAAGCATAAGAGTAATCGCTAGACTCATCAATCAGCAAAATGATCGTTAGTTGCAGCCCCACGATTATTAGCCTCTTTTGTTCAGTTATTTTAGGGCGATCAATACGTGGAAAAATATTGTGCTATATTTTTTGCCCAAACCTTTCAAAAAAGTGCTAATATTTTCTTCTTGCGGCGATTTAATGACTAATTGTGACTGTTAAAAATTTAGAATGTTCAAAAAGATCTTATTTGATCATTGTAATGGTCATCTGGACCAGAAACAGGCTCCGAAACATTGTTATAACTCGTACAAAGCGGGAATTACATCAAAATGACACAGGACACAATCGGGACGACCTCCAGCATCATCCGAACTTCATCCGGGTCAAATGTGGTAAAAAATCCGAGGCGAAGGAATAATTGCTAGACTCATCGATCAGCGAAATGATTGTTAGTTGCAGCCCCACGATTAACCATTATGTTAGAAATAGAAATACTCGTCTTTTTTTCAGTTATTTTTTGTTAGATTGGTTAGTTTCTGTTCCTTCGATATCTCTGGCGTTTCTACCGTCAGGAGCTGCATTATGTCGATGCCGCTCCAGAGGTTGAGTCGCCGTCTTCAGGTTTACTTTGAGTACTTTCAATGTGTTTTACAGCTGAAACATCGACACACGAACACAATCCACACTCTGCAAATCGAATACGCCTCCGATACGTTTGGACGAATCGCATTCCTCGCGACTGATCCCACCAAAGGCCCCCCAAAAAAAATAACGAGTCGCTCTCTTGCTCCTCGTCCATGGCTTATCCAGCGCGGCCCGCCCCCTAGACCTGGCTCATCTGGGGGGGATTTTACGCCGCGCTAATTAGTGATGGTGGAGCGATATCTGCCAGCGCTCCCTGTGCCCCAGGAGGACGAATCGATCAATAACCCGCTGATGTGTCGCGTACACCGAGATATTTGGTCTTTCGGCGTAATGGGTTTGTGCGTCTGATCCCAGAGCGTCCCGGGAAGGTGAAGACGGTGGAGACGGAGGCCGGGCGTGGCGGGTTCTGCGGGTCAAACGCACGTGTCGGGGTTTAAAGCGCGGCGACCCGACTTTTCGTAACATCAAAACATCGAGTTTTGATGTTAGGACGAGCGCAGGTTAGAAAACTCTAACTCCAATTGTAGTTCACAGTATAAGTCTGCTTTAAATAACATTAAATTATGAGTTACATAATGAGTCACACAAAACGCTTCTAGGTAATGAAATTAGATCGAACTGTTTTTCTTTTTCCCCTCAGTAAATAACAAGTTTTGCAAGATTAATTTGTGCAGGTTTTACGTTAGATTTTAAAGATTTTACAGTAAAGCGTGTGGTTTGGACTAGATTTTGTGTTCAATAGTATTGATTTAAACTCTGTCTTTTTAAGTTCATGAAATTAACAGTGGGATACATTTTTATTTGTTTTTAATCAGAGAAAATACTGATTAATCAAAACGTGGAAAAATATTGTGCTATATTTTTTGACCTGCTTTCCAAAAATAGTGCTAATATTTTCCTCTTGGCTTGCGGCAAAGGACTATTATTGACTAATCGTGACTGTTAAATATTTAAAACATTAAAAAATATATTATTTGATCATTGTAATTGTGACCTGGACCGTCCAGACTCTAAAACACAAGCGAAAAGGCCTTTTTTATTACGAAGACAGTGGCGTTTTTCAACCAAAATGTCAAAAAAACATAGACAATTTGAGCTTTTTTTTACTCAATAATACACTTTATTTGCAAATATTATCCATCTAAAAGTCTTCCGTCACCATATTTGAACCATTATGTGCTCAATAATGCTCTCAAAACGTCTCAATGCTCAATAAAAATAGTTGTTTGTCCCGTCAATCGTTAGCTGCATGTTGTATCCTGATCATGTACACGCCCTTAAACCTGAGCTCCTCCCATCTCTGTTTGTGTATATATGTGTTTAGCTCCGCCCCCCTGGCCTCGCCCCCTCCCACCCCCCCGCTCACAATGGGAATCCCTTTACCCATTATCGCAAATTTAATTAGCAATATAAATGCCAAGCCCGGTTGCATTATGTCGCCAATTGTCTCGCTATCTCCCTCGAAATGAGTTCTTTAAAATGAATTTGCCGTATTAATCATCTCGCGGCATAATTTTTGTGATCGCTGAATTAATAGCGTTGCGTCGGGAGGTGGTGATTCTCTTTTTTTATTTTATTTTTTAACTTTAGGTGCTCATTGACATAGGTGATTGCCTCTTCATTATGCCGGCGCCCTGCGTGTAATAATTCTGCCGCGGCCCTCGCCTGTATCTGCTAATTACTTCTCTAATTGAATTTGCGTCGTTGCCGCGGCGCCCGCCTGTATGCGGAGCGCGTGTTTGTTGGCGAGCCTCATTGTGTCTGACGTGACAGCTAAAGCGTCTCGGGCCCCCGCGCTTCTCCCGTCGCTCCTTTACTTGTGTCGTTACATATACCTCCCGGACGTATGTGTAGAACGCGTGTGAATGGGATTAATTAACGCGGTGCGCTCCACGCCGCTCCACGGCGCCCCCGCAGTCGGGTTGTTGTGACTGTAGGAGGCGCCGTGCTAACTTTGACGTGCGTCCGCCGCGCCGGTGATAAATAGCGTATAGCGCCCGCGGTTAGCCTCGGGCGGTGTCAAAACAGAGTGTCGGCGACGCGGCTGAATGTCGGGCCAGACTCGAGCGTGCGGAGCAGATGCGGCGACTCGATATGGCAGTTACGAGGGCGTGACGGCGTGAAACGTGGAACTACATCTATGATATCATTACAGTTTAATACCGGGGTGTCCAAACTCTGGCCTGCGGGCCAAATGCGGCCCTCAGACATATTTCTGTTGGCCCTCAGGCTTCCTGTTAAGTTGGCCCAAACAATAAAAACTAATACTTTTGACAGTGTTTATGTTATACCAGCCTCATATTAATGTTCAAGTCTTATTAAAGATGGAGGCATCGAAACTGTGTCAGATGTAACGTTTCGAATGGTTCACTTCATTGTCGGGTTTAGTTGTTTGTGACCTTTTGCTCCGTATGAGTTTCACTTTAAAGTGACTTTATTCACTATAAAACTATTATAGAGCATTTGGACCTGGCTCTATAGATTTTTCAGATTTTATTTGTCCTGAAAAATTGCTTTTTTGGGGAATTTTACTCACGGCAGATGAATTCTGGCGATATTTGTTTCAGAAACTTTTGAGATTTCATCTGCTGTTCAGTTTGAGCCGCGGAGGGTAAACGAGTGCGCTAAAGGAGTGCGCTAAAGGAGTGTGGTAAAGGAGTGAGGTAAAGGAGTGAGGTAAAGGAGTGTGCTAAAGGAGTGCGCTAAAGGAGTGTGGTAAAGGAGTGAGGTAAAGGAGTGAGGTAAAGGAGTGTGCTAAAGGAGTGCGCTAAAGGAGTGTGGTAAAGGAGTGAGGTAAAGGAGTGAGGTAAAGGAGTGCGCTAAAGGAGTGCGTGTGTTTGCGCGTCTCTCCTTTTGTCTCGTGTCCACGCGTCCGACCAAAACACACTCTCATCCCGTCCACGCCTCTCATACTCCACATCCATCCTCCCCGTCTCCCCCCTTCTTTTCACCGTCCTTCACCTTCTTTCCTCAAACCTGTCCTTTCACCATTGCCTCCTCCTCTTCCCACCCTCGCTTTCTCTTCTCACCCTCTTCACCCTCTCTCTCCCGCCTCACCTCTTCACCTCTTCCTTTGTACAAACTTAAGCGCCGCCTCCTCTCCCTCTCTCCCGACATCGATCGTCTCTTGCCTTCCATCTTTTCCCTCCCCCCTTCCATTGATCCCTCTCCCTCCCCTCCTCTTCTACACTCTCTCTCTCTCTCTCCTCTTCTACACGCTCTCCCCTCCTCTTCACTATCAGACCAGGCTTTTGTCTTCTTATAGAAGTTTTTTCAATTGGGTTTATTCCAGGTTGCCGTTATTGACAACCCTCACTCTCCTCGCCCTCTTTTCTTTCTCTCTCGCTCTCTCTCTCTCTCTGTTTCCATCTCTTTCCAACATTAATCCCACTTTTGTCACCTGGAATTCAGTGGAAAAACTCCAGGCGTGTGTCCGAGCTCCGGTCTTTTTCGCTCTTAAACCCACGTCGAGGAAATAAACTCAGAAACGTCTCCTCGGGCGTTCGGGGCCGTTTGAGTGACAGGCACAATCGCGTCTGAAGCGGCTTGATAAGCTTGTATTGTCAATGCGCTTTGCCCACCCCCCTCCTCGCGCACCCCCTTGCACCCACCCACCACCCTTCCTCCTCCCCCACGCTCTCGACGCCTCGACACCGCGATAAGAGAACACGCCGAGGAGAGAACGCGGGAGATAAGGCGGTCGGGAGCGGGTGTCGGAGCCGCCGGTTCGAGCATCACGGGAGAGGTTTGTCTGTAAACGATACTCGCAAACAAACTGACACGGGATAAAGGAAATAAATAATCGAGCGGGATAAATGTGGCGAAAGATACGGCGGCGGCGACGGGACGGCAGCGGATAGAGGGTGTAATAGGCTTAAAAGTTGACTGACAGGTGTCTGTGGGGATACGATGGGACTTCAGACAAGCAGCAAACTAAAGAGAGTTTAAGTGTGTCGTCAACGGCGACAGATCTGATCCGAGGAATATGATTTATGTTGTAATGTCACGTGTAATGTCATGTGTGCTTTATGCGCTCGTGTCAAAAGATTATCATGAATATTGGCCGTGTATGTCATGAGTTTGCAGTTAACACATTCATCATGATTATCAAAACCCATCGATTACATTAACATCACATAAAGATAACAATTATTATCATTTATTATTTACACTAAATCTTTGCGTTTATGAGCAAATAGTTTGGATTGGAGCTGTAGAATACGGTCATAACTGCCATTTTCAGGCATTTCCACTGTTAGTTTATATTTTATTATTTTATATCCATAATCAAGCAGCCTTAAAGGTTGAATGGACGATTTTTTTGGCCCAAATCTAAGTCTTATTTCCTCGAGGCGTGGACTGCCGATTAGTCCTGCCACGTATCAATCATAAAACACACCTACCGCTCACCTGCAGCCGCGTCAGGCTCGTCCCCACGTTTCCGCTTGTCGAAGCGCATTGATCTATCATAATATAGTTCCCTCAGTGTACGGGACGAAATGAAGACGGAGAAAGACAGTTCGAGCTGACTCTGAAGAGACGGAAATCTGCGGGAGACGAGAGATGCGATTCGATCTGTCGCGCTAATAAACAAACGCACGTGTGTGTTGTATCAGTCCACACGGGGGAGTGCACATGCGCACTTCCGCCTGAGTTTGCAAATCGCCGAAAAATCGTCCATTGCTCCTTTAAGTTTTGGAGTTATTTTCTTTTGTTAGTGATTTATTGATTATATAAATTGCTTCTACAATGTATTATTCTTCTAAACTGTAAGAACCAATCAGAATTAATCTGAATGATTTATTTTATTTATTTTATTTATTTTATTTATTTTATTTATTTTATTTATTTTATTTATTTTATTTATTTTATTTATTTTATTTATTTATTTGTTTGTATGTATTGTATTAATTTTATCTATTTTATTTATTATATTTATTTATTTTATTCATTTTATATTTATTATTTAGACAAGTGGGCAGGTTTTCTTTCTTAAAAGTCGGTTTCTGTTTTGTCTTTTAATTATTTAATCATTTTGAACCTTGTCGGTGGCATTTCCTCCTCAAAACAAACTGCTCCCATAGATTTCATTCTTAATAATTCTGTGTATTTTTAGTTGCTCGCTCCAGATGCTCCGATCGACATTATCGTCCAGTAATTCAGTTATTTTTTGTGTAAAGTTCATCCCCTTCACCCGACCGTCGCTCACGTCCTATAAACCTCGCCGCTCGCCGTTACTACTCCACACAAACATCAAGACTTTAAAGTTTAAACGTTCCGCAATCCATTTCACTGAAGCGACGTCGCCCTGAAACCTCGAACAAACCCCGCCGCGAGACCTTTGGCAGGACCTCCATCGCCGACAAACTTTACCGAAGTTTTTCCCGTCCATTAAAACCATAACGGCCCGTCATCATCGCTGATTGCAATAATACCGCTCAATACGTTGGATATCGACGCGCTTCGGGCTTAAGAAAACCAGGAGAAAAGCGGGTTACGAGCATCGCGGCGTCGCTCCATTAAACCCGAGCGCGAGCGAACGCTGACCTGTGAAGACATCGGAGACACTGGAGACACATTTACGGGCCATGAAAGGGGCGGCGCCGGAGGGCAGGGGCCGGGGCCGCATTGTGCATGTGCATTACGCCAGATGAGAAGTTAGTTTTTGTGCGCGGCGCGATGACTACGGGGCTAAGGAGTCCGTGAGAGCGAGGAATTAGGCGTGTGTGTGTGGGGGGCCGGGGGGGGGGCGAAAGTGGGCGCAATCAATGGCAAATTACACGTGCTCCGCTGGCCCATTGTACAGTCGCCGGGCCCCCATTCGAGAGACTCCAAGATGATGCGGCCGCAAAGATCATTTTTATTGATTTCGAGGAGACGTCAATAGGCAAGAAGAAGGGCGGCGAAACAAGGCGGGGGGGAAGAAAGGGGGCCCGGTATGTGTGTCACGGAGCCGGTACAATGCGGCCTCATTGTGCGTGTTCACACATTAGCGGCTAGCGTCGGGCGCCCAGTCGTTTACATCAAGGGCCGGGCACGATGACAGAGGGACGAGAGGGTCTTCTTCCATTGAAGGGTCGGGAGAAAGAATAGCGAAGAGTGAGGGCTATTGTGCCGGTGCGAAAGTGCAGAAATATCGGTGCGATGGCGAGGGTGAGCTCGGCGCGATGGGCGAAGGAGGGATGGTGCCCAAAAAATAAATAAAGCAAGAATCTATCGTCCCGGGCTCTGATAAACGATAAAAGTATGTGAGGTAAAACGTGATGTACTTGTCTTGTCTCCGTCCATTGAAATCCAACAGTTTTTTCCACTTCTAAGACATTTACTGGAGTATTACGTGTATTTTAAGTACAATTACTTCAAGTAAAGTCACCGTCGAGTCCGCTGCCGTGTATTCTTGTTCTTCTCCGAGTCGTAGTCCTAAGGTCCGTTTTTTGCCGTTTTCCTCGTTTGCACCTTGTGTTCGTGGGCGGTCCTTTCATAAGCCGACTGCATCTGTTCTACTTTAGTTACGGGTCCGGTCCGTGGAAAGGTGACCCCTGAATTGTGGAACGTTGCAATAAGATCTCCGTGGGGACGAGCAGGTGGCGAACCTTCCCACCAGAAATGTTACATCACGATCCCGTACACACTTCCAATGTAGAGCCTCAAATTACCTTTTTATCAATAAACACTGAGCTTCAACATTTTTAGACATTTAAAAAATATTTCGACTCGTTCTTGTCCAGTTTGAGCGACATCAGCACAAACAATAGATAGAAATCTGCGTTGTTTCGTCCGTCATCTGGTCGTTTTAGCGTTTTGTCTGCTCACGTCGACGATGCGTAGCTAAGGAGCGGCGCATGATGCGACCACTGGGGGCAGTAGTGAACACAGAGCTGCAGCGGAAGCACAACTTTTAGACTAGAACAAGCTGCGAAACAAATTAAATCTATTCTCACCTCATATTCTGGGTCCTTTTCCTCCATGTTTGTTTTCCTAGTTGCGCTTTTTCTTCTGTTTTGGTTAATTTTCGAAAATGCTGAGTGTCCTGACACAGTCTTGACATACGGAGCTGTTTCAGTGCAAATAAAGAGAATAAAAAGGCCTTAAAGCAGCAGATGTTTGTGTCGAGGTGGAGCGCCCTGGGCCTCAACACAGACGCGGCGCGTAAAACGTGTATGAGGATGTCTCTGCGCTCCAGTGTGTCACAGCCAGATGCAACTACATGACATACACAGACATACAAATACATACACAGATATACAAATACATACACAGATATACAAATACATACACAGATATGCAAATACATACACAGATACAAATACATACACAGATATACATATACAAATACATACACAGATATACAAATACATACACAGATATACAAATACATACACAGATATACATATACAAATACATACACAGATATACAAATACATACACAGATATACATGTACAAATACATACACAGATATACAAATACATACACAGATATACAAATATATACACAGATATGCAAATACATACACAGATACAAATACATACACAGATATACAAATACATACACAGATATACAAATACATACACAGATATACAAATACATACACAGATATACAAATACATACACAGATATACAAACACACACACAGATATACAAATACACACACAGATATACAAATACACAGATATACAAATACATACACAGATATACATATACAAATACATACACAGATATACAAATATATACACAGATATACATATACAAATACATACACAGATATACAAATACATACACAGATATACATATACAAATACATACACAGATATACAAATACATACACAGATATACATATACAAATACATACACAGATATACAAATACATACACAGATATACAAATACATACACAGATATACATATACAAATACATACACAGATATACAAATACATACACAGATATACATATACAAATACATACACAGATATACAAATACATACACAGATATACAAATATATACACAGATATACATATACAAATACATACACAGATATACAAATACATACACAGATATACAAATACATACACAGATATACAAATACATACACAGATATACAAACACACACACAGATATACAAATACACACACAGATATACAAATACACAGATATACAAATACATTCACAGATATACAAATATACATACACAGATATACAAATACATACACAGATATACAAATACATACACAGATATACAAATATACATACACAGATATACAAGTACATACACAGATATACAAATAAATACACAGATATACAAATACATACACAGATATACAAATACATACACAGATATACAAATATACATACACAGATATACAAATACATACACAGATATACAAATACATACAAATATGACCCAACACAGCGAATAAGGTCGTGAGTCATGTCATAACAGGGTTTTTTTGTCTCTTAAATATTAATAAAACTAAAAATGAATAAATTTATGTAAATAAAATCAATTAAAAAAACAAATTAATTATATTTGCGACACAAAAAAATACTAAATCTGGTACATATTAGTCTCAACAACATGTCACTAGAAAGAGTATTTGAAAATAAGTTATTTTAAGTACTTTTTAAATTGTAAATTTGACACAAATAATGCAAGAAACAAATTATCCAAAGTACCGTATTTTCCGGACTATAAGTCACAGCTTTTTTCATAGTTTTGGCCGGGGTGCAACTTATACTTATATTTATACTTATATACTTATATACTAGTGACTTATATGTGATATTAATTGTTATTTTCACACTTGCAACTTGCGACTTATATGTTTTTTTCTTCTCTATTATGCATTTTTTGGCTGGTGCAACTTATACTCCGGAAAATACGGTAGTAGCCATAATATATACATGTAAATATAGGATATGAAGTGCAATGTAAAGTCCTTTCTATAAGTCTGTTTTGGACATAACTGCACTTGCTGTTTTTTCTGGCTTTATTCCTGTGAGATCAGACGATTGGAACGTGGAATCATGCCACAAATACTCAAAGTAATAATACATAATTGTTATTTGTTGCCGGTATCTTTTCGTCTGGACGCTAATAAACGGCTGCGCGGCCTGAAACCCAAACGTTGTTGTGTCTCTCGAGCTGAATCGTGTCGCCTGCGTGCTAAGTGAGAACACGCCTATGTGATACAACACGTTTAGGGCCAGGCGCAACCTGGAGCACACGTTTAGGGCCGGGATACAACCTGGAGCACACGTTTAGGGCCAGGCGCAACCTGGAGCACACGTGTAAGATAAGATATTCCTTTATTGTCCCACATGGGGAAATTTCATTGGTGCAACGCAGGTAGATACAAAGGTAGATACAGAAGAACAGATCACTTATAGGAAGTCTGAAAAACACTTTCAGTAGAAGATCTCCTATAAATAAATAAAAACTCCCATAGACAAATAAATAAATACATAAATAAATACCATTGCATGTGATCCCGACAGTAATTGCACATGAATATGTGTCACGACAGCACATAGATTGCACATGAATTTCACAGTAATTGCACATGAATTCCAACAGCAATTGCACATATGACAGAATTGCACATGGTTAGGTCAGTATTGCGAGTGTTCAGTACTAACAGTTTTTGTTATAAAGTCTGACAGCAGCAGGAAGGAAAGACCTACGGAACCTTTCCTTCACACAGCGAGGGTGGATCAGTCTCTCACTGAAGCTGCTCTCCAAAGCGGACAGAGTGTCCTGCAGGGGGCGACACTCATGGTCCAGCAAAGATGTGAATCTAGCCAGGACCCTTCTGTCCCCCACCTCCTGCACCGAGTCCAGAGCACAGCCCAGGACGGAGCTGTCCAGCCTCTTCCTCTCCCTCTCTGTGATGCTGCTGCTCCAGCAGGCCACACCCTACAGGAGGGCTGATGCCACCACAGAGTCGTAGAAGGTCTTCAGGAGTGGCCCTGTCACTCCAAAAGACCTGAGTCTCCTCAGGAGGTAGAGCCGACTCTGGCTCTTCCTGTACAGTGCGTCTGTGTTATGAGTCCAGTCCAGTTTGTGGTTCAGATGAACACCCAGGTACTTGTATGAGTCCACTCTCTCAATGTCCCGTCCCTGGATGTTCACTGGTGAGGGGGCAGTGGGGTGGCGTCTGCGGAAATCCACCACCATCTCCTTGGTCTTCCCCGCGTTGATGAGGAGGTGGTTCCGCTGACACCAGTCCACAAAGTCCTGCGCCAGTCCTCTGTACTCCGCGTCATCGTCGTCCGTGATGAGTCCGATGATGGCAGAGTCATCAGAGAACTTCTGCAGGACACAGCTGTCCGTGTCATGTCTGAAGTCTGCAGTGTAAAGGCTGAAGAGAAAGGGCGCGAGGACAGTGCCCTGGGGCGCCCCCACACTGCAGGTCCGAGTGTCAGACACACAGTTCCGGGTTCTCACAAACTGGGGTCGGTCTGTGAGGTAGTCCAGGATCCACTCTGTCAGGTCATACTCCACACCAGCCGTCTCCAGCTTGTCCCTCAGGAGCAGCGGCTGATGGTGTTGAAGGCGCTGGAAAGATCGAAGAACAGAATCCTTACAGAGCTGCCAGGCTTTTCCAGGTGAGAGAGAGAGCGGTGCAGCAGGGAGATGACGGCGTCCTCCACTCCGATGCCAGACCGATATGCAAACTGCAGTGGGTCCATGGCTGAGCTCACGGTGGAGCGGAGGTGGTCCAGGACCAGCCGCTCCAGTGTCTTCATCAGGTGGGACGTGAGAGCCACTGGCCTGAAGCTGTTGAGGTCTTTGGGGCGCGGTGTCTTAGGCACAGGTACCAGACAGGAGGTCTTCCAGACCTGTGGTACCACCCTCAGCTTCAGGCTCATGTTGAAGACATGCTCCATAACTCCACACAGTTCATCTGCGCAGGACTTAAGGAGCCTGGGGCTGATGCCATCAGGTCCTGCTGCCTTCCTCAGTTTAGGGCCCGGATACAACCTGGAGCACACGTTTAGGGCCCGGATACAACCTGGAGCACACGTTTAGGGCCAGGATACAACCTGGAGCACACGTTTAGGGCCGGGATACAACCTGGAGCGCACGTTTAGGGCCGGGATACAACCTGGAGCGCACGTTTAGGTCCGGGATACAACCTGGAGCGCACGTTTAGGGCCGGGATACAACCTGGAGCACACGAACCTGGCGCACCCGTTTAGGGCCGGGATACAACCTGGAGCGCACGTTTAGGGCCGGGATACAACCTGGAGCACCCGTTTAGGGCCGGGATACAACCTGGAGCACCCGTTTAGGGCCGGGATACAACCTGGAGCGCACGTTTAGGGCCGGGATACAACCTGGAGCACACGTTTAGGGCCGGGATACAACCTGGAGCGCACGTTTAGGGCCAGGATACAACCTGGAGCACATGTGCGAGATGCCACTGGAGTTTGCTCTGAGAAGAATGTGTGTTTGTGTCGGCTTTGGTAGATGAGAGAAGCCGCTGTGCGTAGAGATTGTGTTGAGACGCTGAGAATAAACATGTTTGTTTGCTGCGTTACATAAAAATTATCTAAATATTTTTTTGGAAGACTCAATTTTCAACAGATATTGTTGCTTCTAACTTTCTTTTTTAATCGTTTTCAATGATAAAGTTGTGTGGGTTAGTGAAAACACAAGTCTTTTGAGCATTTTACAGTCACTGTACTCGATATTCCAGTTTTCCAAAGACAAACCAACATAACTCTTAACTTTTTTGCTTTAGACAATTAACACACATAGTATCAAATGGAACAGAATAATTAGAAAACTTTCACTTTCACCAGTTATGAGTTATGGATATTTATCTTAACTAGATGAAAGCACATGCACTCAACACATGAGCTGTTTTTTTTGGCCTAATTTGCATAATCAAATACCGTAATAAATATGTAACTGAATCCGAATATAGTTACTCACATTTAGCATTCTGAATATGTATTTTCTGTGCATGTATTTAGATGTACACTCTCAAAAACACAAGAAACGTGTACATTTAAACTGTGCAAACCACTTGTTTCTGTCGCACGTCAAAGTGAAATCAGGAGGTTTGAAAGTGACCGAAGCGTCTGAACATGAACGTTAAAGTTTATGATCATCATATTCACATTTTACACGCCGACATTCCTTTCAAACAGGAAAGGCTGCCACATTCCCGCGTCGGCAGAGCACACAAACTGCGGTCCCGTACACAAACTACAGTCCGGTACACAAACTGTGGTCCGGTACACAAACTGCGGTCTGGTACACAAACTGCGGTCTGGTACACAAACTGCGGTCTGGTACACAAACTGCGGTCCGGTACACAAACTGCGGTCTGGTACACAAACTGCGATCCGGTACACAAACTGCTGTCTGGTACACAAACTGCGGTCCGGTACACAAACTGCGGTCTGGTACACAAACTGCGATCCGGTACACAAACTGCTGTCTGGTACACAAACTGCGGTCCGGTACACAAACTGCGGTCCGGTACACAAACTGCGGTCCCGTACACAAACGTGTGCGCGGCTGAGAGAGTTGACACCTCTGTGATAATGTGTGTTTGTGGGCCCAGGGCAGACGTGACTTTAGCCGCCGTAAAGTTTCACAAGCCGCTCGTAAAGACCCACGAGCCCGGGAAAACAAACCAGATACTGTGTGAGAGGGCGAGATTAGGCTCCGCTTTGGCAAGACTTTCACACGTACTGTACTTTACGCACTATATTCCGCATTTTTAGACTTTTAAAAAATATTTCTCATTGATACAGGACCTGTTCTTGCCCAGTTTGAGCGACATCAGCACAAACAATAAATAAAAAGCAGCTTCTGTTCGGCCTCTGCGTTGTTTCGTCCGTCATCTGGTCGTTTTAGCGTTTTTTCTGCTCACTTCAAGGATACGTAGCTACGGAGCTATGCATGAGCTGACCACTGGGGGCAGTAGTGAACACAGAACGACAGCAGAAGCACAACTTTTTTTTTAAACGTGACCAAAACAAGCTGCAAAACAAATTAAATCTTTTATCACCTCATTTTCTTGGTCATTTTCCAACAAATGTGCAAAAACTGTTGCTTTTAAGGCTTTTAAGTGTGCCTTATAGTGCGGAAAATACGGTAATTTGCTGCTAAATCTGTGTTTTTTTCTGCCACAAAGTTATAAAACTATTGAAATTATAAACGCACAGATTCACTTATTGCTTCACTGACTTTGTGTCTTTGGGCTCACCTTGATTTGCACTTTACAGAGATGTTTCAAGTCAGATCTGTGGAGATCTTGTTGTGAGTTTTGTTGTTTTTAGCTTCAAATGCTGTCTTTTTTTATTCTGTTTTTGACAAATCAAAGGAAAGAACAGGATACAGAGGAAGCAACAACTACAATACCTGAAAACAAATCTCTACAGGCTTAAAAGTCATTCAGGGTCGTTTTCGTTTGGCCGGAGTTTGAATGCTGCGTTCGTGTGGTCATCGGGACGTCAAAAGCCCGACTTCCGCACCTGACGTCGCCCGGAGACGGACCAACATCACCCGATTTGATCATTTCTCTTAAACATTTGAGCTCTTTGACTAAACGTTACTACATTTACGGGTTTACGGTCAGTTCAAGAGCAACATATTTGTGCAAAAAGACCAGACTCTCCTGTTTAAATAAGACGTAACATGAGCTAGCAAAGGACAAAGGGCTAAACTCGCTAACGTTTAGCTTTGGAAAACAACAACGACACTGACTGATTAGCTCGTTTAAACGCTGTTAAAGAGCGTTAAAGACGTTTATTACTAGTCACATCAAAAGCCCAACTTCCCGAGATTAAAAAGGAGAAAAATCAGAACCTGGACTGAACCATGAAGCACAAGACAAAATGTAAAAATCCACAGAGTTTCGATACTTTTTCATTCTTAAATCAAACTAGAAATGTATCCCTAAATTCCCTCCAGAAGCCGATACATCAGTTTAGAGTCGAGTGGAATGTTTATGTGGAAGGTATTTCAGCTTCATTCATCTCAGTCCAATAATTCTGAACTTTAGAACAAGTTTCCATCAGAATTCAGTCCAAACATGTGATTTTTAAGTTTAATTTAATTATGCGCGAGCAAGACGACCTCCACGGAGCCGAGCTGGAGTGTGAATGTCTGTTACGTGGGATTTGTGTGGCCAATCGAGGGTCTCATACAGTATATTCGGGTGATTTTGGGGGTGATTGTTACTCGTGAAATGGCGAGAAACTCTGGACAAATCCTGAAAAACAACTGTTTAAATTCACTTTTCATCGTCAGAAAGATTTTCAAAAAAGACTGAGAATCATATATTTTGTGGCTGTTGCTTTTCTTTCCTGGTTCTTTGCGTGTGGCAGCTTTACTTTACCGGCCCCCGGAGCGACGCGTTTAGGGCCCGGGTTCCATTCCCCGACGCGGTGTAAAACAGCTGCTAAACAGACACTAAAGCCCGACAAAGCCAAGCCAAATATTGACGAGGGCCTGAGGAAAGGTGCGCTCTCAGCCGCAGCAGTAAATATTGCACCACAGTGAGAGTAAACAGGACGGCGGGACGGGGGGGACGGCGGGACGGGGGGGACGGCGGGACGGAGGGGACGGGGGGGCGAGTGTCCACCGGGGGCAGCAGGGCCATTCTGAGGGCCATTTATGCAATACAAATGAATAAATAAATAAAAAAGGAAGGCACACTATGTAACTATTATAATTTCCGCCTCCATGTTTGTTTTCCTGGAGGTGTTAAAGGAAAACTAACGGCGTTAAAGCGGGAATGAGGAAGTATTTAGGTCTATTTAACTCTCACAAACACTTTGACTTCTCATACATTAACTTTCAGTTGAGCGCTCGGCTTTGGAGCAGCTTTTTGAGACGGCAAAGAGAAACAGAGGTGGACCACCCAAGCGCAGCCAATCAGAGCGCTGCGTTTGGCTCTTACTTCCTGGTTGATAAGAAATAGAATAGCTGCAGACAGAACACATCCATCCATCTTCTTTTGCTTATCCGGGGCCAGATCACGGGGTAAGCGGTCTAAGCAGGGACTCCCAGACTTTCCTCTCCTCCAGACACTTCCTCCAACTCCTCTGGGGATCACGCTGACAGAACACAGCGGTTTAATTTTGTCACAAACTGCTGCTTTCACAATATATTGGTCCAGATCACATGAGAGGACTCTTCTTTCTGCTCATTTTCTCATCTTAAATATATGACTCTGATGATGTCTTATATATTTTATGAAAGAAGTTTATACATTAACAAAACGCCTTGCCTGGATTGTTCCAATATGTTCAACCAGTGATGTATCTTTTTCTTTTCCTATTTCTTATCTTCATTTTTAATAATAATAATATTTACATCGTGGTACATAAATGTGCAGCAGGTGCTTTGTTCTGGAGCATGTGTCCCATCACAGCTTCATCTCACACAAACTCATCATTCTCACAGAACACAACCCTGTATATTTAAGACCCTGGGCTGCATTAGACTCCTCTTTGTTTAAAGATCCTCCAGAACAGTCTCTGGGCCCCTGGACGAGGCTTAGACTCTGGGCTCCTGGACAAAGCTCTGGGCCCCTGGGCGAGGCTCTGGGCCCCTGGACGTCCACAGATCTGCTTTAACTGCAGATCTGTGTTTGTTTGATATTTACAGCTGAGAGGAAAGACAGTTTGAACAGATTTGAAACTCACTCACAGATGTAATACATGTGTGCTGTGTTTAATCATCGCTAGTACTTTGAGGTATTGGTTTACATTTGACCCATTCCTCGGGGCCAGTGGGACATGTCAGGAGCGTTCTCTGTCCTCAGCTTTAGGAGTGATGAGAACTGTCGTGGAGGAAATCAAAGTACTGGACTATTTTAACATTTTGAAATTATTTCTAGATCAGGGAAAATAAACATAGAAACACAGACTGTCGTGAGGATGCTAATATCAACCTGCAGTTTCTGAACAGGTTTATGGTCAAATGCACTGGAAGACTAATTATGGCCAAGATTTGTCTCACTAATGTTATTAAAATGTGACCTTTTGAGCGTTTCACTTGTTGTAACGTTGTTCCATTGGTGAAAAACATACCTGGAGCTGTCGTTTTACTTTAGTTACACTTCATCAAACCTGTTTACAAGGTTGTCTTCTCTGCACCTCAGAAATCCTATTCCCCGCTCTGTTTTGAAGTCCAAACCGTTAACGCACTCGTTCTGTGGTAAAATGGTGTTCACGACAAACGCCTGGCTCTATGACACAGCAGTCACATTGCCTAAGGGTTTAATGTACTTATATTTTCATTGCTAATTCCCACTGCAGACGGTAGAGAGCCTAAACATCTCACTGTCGCTGCGACCGACGCCCAGAGGGTTTCGGTCGTCGTGGAGGCGCCTAATGTCAAACCACTATTACTTTTGCTGAACTCGCCGAAAAAATCTCTCTAGCTATTGTCACATGACTGGAAATTCATTAATTTAGCTCCTGAATAATTTTTCCCACAACTGTTTTTGACCCTTTGAACCTCAAATTTGGGTTGAGAAGATTACACGGCGCACCACAAACTGCCAAATCACACCTAGAGAATAATACTGTCCATGCCACTGTCACGAACGGCAGAACGGAGTCAATTACGGTGCTGGAAACAAGCGATGATTTAACAGTCTTTTATAGAACAAAACAGAAAAGTAACCAGAGAGGAGAACAAGAAGGGAGGGGGAAACGAAGAGGAGCAGAGACAGAAACACCGTTACCAAAACAAGACAAAACTATACATCACCAGACCAGACGGTGACCATGACAGCCTCTTTGTCTGGTTCTTTACATTTGCTAATTGTGATTTTTTTGGTTCATTTATCTGTGCAGAATTCAGAAAACTGACACAAAATATTAAGTTATTCAATTAATTCCACATATGAATCTGTTTGAAGACACACCGGGCGACACGACTGGCCCCGGCTTTAGAAATAAAGGGTCTACATGACTAAACACATGCTGCTAAAAACCCTAACCCATTTACATCAAGCAGCTATTTATCAGCTTTATTTAAACGGCTTCTACAAAACACTTATTCATCGTATTTGAACACTGTTATGAAATATAGACGAAGCAGAGAGCCAGGTTCGACCGAAACGCACGAAAATGACGGAGAATTACACTAAAATACACTTAAATGCACTATTTAGCCACCAAAACTCGGTCCGCGTGCAGCTTTTGGCTGTAGTTCGCACACTTCCGTTCTAAACCCCGAAATGCCGACGTGGCTCATTTGAAAACGCTCGAAAACTGCAATGCAAACTGTAAAAACAGAACGACGCGCTGTAGGTTTTTGTGCTCCTGTTCAAACTTTTGATTGCGACGAAACGCGAGGGAAAACATGGAGAAAACACAGATCCCCCCCCCCCGCGAGTCCATTTTGCTAATCCCACTTGACGTAAAAGAAAAAACGATCCCTCATCAGAGAGTTTAGAGATGCTGATCCGAGGCTGATACGTAGCTCAGATCTCGAGTAAATCCAGTTATAATATTATGATTTTGAATAGACTTTAAAGGGCTCCTCACACTTCAGACGTGTGAGTTATTAGTCAGAACGATTGGACCGGCCCGTCGTGAAGACTGAGTTTAAGACGGCGAGGGGTGTGACATTTAAAGGGGATTTGAGCTCTATTATGTCCCGGAGTTAGACACGCTTTGACAAATCGACTGACCGGACACAAGTAACACCTCCTCACCCGCAAATTACATCCAAATGTGGAACGGTTTTAAGCAGAGGATCGAGTTAATGGAGCGAAATGATCTCACGATTGTCAGACTTTTACGAGACGGACGTTTGAGCGGCGCGCGGCAGGTGAATCCACTCACTCCAGTGATATTCATGAAACCGCAGTTATTTCGAGGCTCGAGTCACTTTTAATGAACCGGAAACATCTTCTTCATCATTTCAGGAGATTTAAAACGCCCAAAACAACCAACCACAAATGTGTCTTATATTAGACGTTTAGCTGATATAATGTTGAGTTTCATTGTTTCATCATTATTCTCTGCTGTGAAATGTTAAATATTCCGCAGTTTCATCATATTAGCCCTTTAATATGGTGGACTAAAAACTAAATAAATAATAAATAATCGATGTGAAGCTGAAGCTGGGGCATGTAATCTACTTTCAAACAGAGAAACGATAATGAAAACACAAAAAAAAAAACGTTTCCCTTCAAAATAAGGTTTTTTATGCACTTAGACATTAAGATAAGATAAGCCTTTATTTGTCCACACAATGGGGGAATTTTTAATGTTGCAACACAAAGTAGATACAGAGGAAAAGAACAGATAACTTATAGGAAGCTTTAAAGAAAACATCTTATAAACAAAACTCTCATATTCTTACTAAGGAATAGAAAGAACAAATAAAAATAATAATAGTGGCAAAGGTAAACACTCTTATTTACAGCAGTTATATGCACATGAATATGACAGTATTGCACATGATTAAGTCAGTATTGCACATGGGTATGACAGTATACACGTGTTCAGGGCTAACAGTGATCACGTGTATACTGTCAGACCCATGTGCAATACTGACATGTGCAATACTGACATGTGCAATACTGACATAATCATGTGCAATACTGACTTAATCATGTGCAATACTGACATAATCATGTGCAATACTTAGTAGTATTTGTACATGGCTTATAATACCTTCTAAATGTTTGTGAGAGTTTATTGCTTTTTCCGGGGAATACCAGTGTGGAATGGACAAACGTTATGAATTTTCACTCTTCTTCAGTTCTGACAAAGGTGGCTTAAAAGTGTCTGAAGGGGGCGTTAACAACACTGACCCCAGTTTAAGTTTATTTAACGTGTGAACTGTCACCACTTTGAGTTAATGCCCTGAGCAAACTTCTGAACCAGAAAATGCACATAAACAACGAGTGTTTCCACATTAGAGAGAAGCAGATCGCACTTTGAGGGGCTTGAATGCGGAAAAACACTACATAAAAGTGACCGTTTACCATTTATGATTAGATTTTTTGCAATTGGAGTTGTTTGAGCGGTTTCTATGATCATGTTTGAGTGGACGGCGCGTCATGACAACAACAAGTGTGCTCAAAAACACCTGAGTAACTATAGATCAGCCCAGACCCCGGCCCAGACCCCGGCCTGTGTTTGACTTCATGCAGGAATCTAATCTCCTCCTCAAACACAGACTGACAGGCCCACTCCAGACCGCTGCGCCCGCCCGGGAGTTCCATCCAACGCCAAGAGTCCAAAATTGTCCCGAGCGAGTCCGGCGGTCGAATTAAAAAAAAGAATCACTCGGCAGCAGTTTTCAAATAGACTTCTAACTCGGCAATATGTAAGTCAGCTTTCTATTAGCGCGTCAATGAAGTGGCGAATGTGTGGAGCGGCGTCCGACAAAGGAGCGGTCAGCAGGTGGGTCAGCATTTTAATATCTGCCCCGGCCTAATCCCGCGCTGTGGTCAGGGCCGGACCGGCGGAGCGTGTCCAGTCTGAGAGGGACGGTCCCCAATAAAAGCATCTGGACCGGTCAAAGCTCCTGTCAGCGCCTCTGGAGCGTGTGTCGATGTTTGATTGATTTATTCATCTTTATTTAATCCCATTGAGACCGAAGCCTGTTTGACGAGGTCATTAGGTCTGGGTATAACACGCAAAACACGTTATTATTGTGTTATTAACGTGTAACAAGCGGTTGAATTTCATGTCTAGTCAATGCGAGACGCTGCAGGTGAAAGGGAAAACGTCTTGAATTTCAATGGGAGACTTCTCCTGTGTGTTACCGTATTTTCAGGACTATAAGGCGCACTTAATAGCCGTCAGTTTTCTCAAAAAACAACAGTGCGCCTTCTACATGGATTTGTTAATATCTCGCAGCAGCTGCCAAAAGATTATGAATAAAATCTGGCCACTTTCGGCTCATACTGTATTAATAAAGTTCAACTGACTTATCTGACTGTTTTGTTTCGCTTAATGCGCCTTATAGTCCGGTGCGCTTTATATATGAACAATTATTGGAAATTGACCATTGACAGTTTATGCCTTATAATGCGGAAAGTGCGGCACATGTGTTTTCATTTAGAAATAAGACGTTTTGTTTTGTAAAAAATGACAAATGTCACATATTTGGGACATTTAAATCTGACAAATTGACAGTGCCAGTTTTAAATGTCTTGGTTTGTTTTGTTGATGTATTAGTTACCCAAAAAATGACTGATCATATTTTGAATCTAATTAGATATTTTTGAACGTTTGCCTACAATTTCAAATTTTGCCAATTTTTTTTACAGTTAAAACTTCAATAAATGAGGCTGAGAATTAGATTAGTCAATGTTGTTAAGTGCACAATGGTAGTTTTGTGTAGTACTTTAGGGGCAGATCTTTAAAAAGCACTTTGAATTTAGAATCTCCCAGAAAAATCTAAGAATGATTTAAAAACAATTTGCAAAGAAGAAAGAAGAAGAACGCTTTAATCATATATGTGTAGTAATAATAATGCACTGGATTTAAGTAAGACTGTGCTCACTGTATCGATATCGTGATCTCGACAGACTCCTTGGCAATACGTGTATTGATGCAGAGCTGTATATACTTTTAAACCACGTAAAGTCATTATAACCTCCAAACTGATGAAACAAGGCGGAGTCTGAGGAGCTGAACATGTGACTTCATCATGGGACAGTTGTGTTATAATATTGAGGATATTGTGAACATGAGATTCTAATACATTTTAAATTATACTTAATCAAAACATAATTTGAGTAAACTTTTTACACTGGTTTTAACAGATCCATGAACCAGGACGTGTATCGTATCGCGTCCCGTGTATCGTGCGGTACTAGGCATACTCAGCCCTAGATTTAAGTTCAGAGAATACTTTATTAACTTTATTAACCCCTCGTAAGGGAAATGAACCCTTCTGCATTTGACCCAGTGCCTGGTCACGGTGGGCTCTCCAGATCTAGTCTCAGTCTGAACTTTCACTGCAGGATGTGACCGCAATAGTCGTTCAGCACCAGCGCAGAGCGAACGACTTCAGGTTTTACACATGTTTCAACAGTCGCCATGACAACGAGGGGCTTCTCATTTCGACGCTCGAGTCGCTTTGGGTCAATAATGCCGCTGGTAATGAACAAAATGTTTTTAAAAAAAGCATAATTTATCATCCGGCGCGGTATCGATGATGAACGTCGGAGTCGTCGTGTTCTTGTGACTTATCTAAATACGTTTCTGACTTGTAGCTATCCCCGAGCTCGTTTAGTAAAGGCGCATTAGCCCGGGCGACGCCAGCGGGCGACGCCAGCGGGCGATGCCAGCGGCCCCCGGTGCTCGCTGACGCGCTATCGCCCTGCCGGGATAGTCCTATAATTAAAAGTGCTCTTCTCGCTAATGTGAACGCGGCGCTGTGATGTGTCCGATCAGATAAGCGGCGGGCGCGTTACAGAGCGTCCATGCTAAGCCCGCCGAGAGACGTTGATCCTCTTCTCTTTTTTCTCTCCTTTTTTGAGTCCTTTTTCCAGCGGTGATTACGAGGTTTGGTTCCCACACTTTTGAAGCGTTTCACCCGGTCATTGAACAAACCACGAGCGGAAGTAACTTTTTTTGGGTGCGGCAAAGACTAGCATTGACTAATTCTGCGAGAAAAGAAGGGAAAACTCGGGCTTGCGTTGGTGCAAGTAGCAATCGACACGTTAAAAGCGACATTACCGTTTTGTGCAATTCTGTCTTTTACTTTTGTTGATCACTCAGATTGGACAAGGTCTACGTCTCGGCGTCCGCAGTGTGTTCACGCTCGTCCCTTTTCGGTCTTGCGCGCGGTTGAAACGGTCGCTTTGACGTGACATTAGGTTATTCAAGTTTTGACCTTTTAAACGCTAAACGAAACTGGGTCAACTTCAGAGCGGTCACGTGATGTGGGTTTGAACATTTTAAACCGGGACGAGGGGGCTCTTTAGACTCTCGCGCACCTGGCATACTGTCCTGAAGACTGTGGGGGGCGCTGGTGTCATGAACCTGTGTAAATCAGACGACACATAAAGAAATCGATACGCGATCTTGTTCCGATCTCGCAAATATCACTCTTATGATAATTTTCTCTCTAACAAAACTGTTCCCGCCCACTGTGAGACTCTTGAGTGAGTGACAGGTGGAGTTAGCCAATTGCAGTGAAGCGTGATCTTTCTGAAGAATCAGATGACGTTTGTTCGCTCTTCGAGGACGTTAAGTTTATGAATCGTGATCAAATCAACATCGTGATCTGGCACCAAGAAAACGGCAACTTTCTTTGATTTTCTTTTGCTTATATGGCCCCGCCCCAACGCTAAAATACTTTGATCATGCTGTTGTGTCAGAACGCTAGCTTCAGTGTTTAGCATCTTAAAATCTCTGCTGGTTTAGAGCGAGACTCACTGAAAATGGCTCTTTCCTGCAGTGTCTGTGACCCCCCAGTGCCCCCCCGCTGTGCCCCGCCCCCCCGCTGTGCCCCGGTGCCCCCTCGCCCTGTGACTGACAGGCCGCGCTCACCTTGGCCCGATCGGTGACATCCAATCTGTCGGTCCGGGGCCCTTCGCCGCTCCTCCTTTTGTGCTGCTTCTCCCTGTTAAATGCTTTATTGATTAGCCATGAGTTAATTACAAGTGACACGGCGTGTGACCAGCGAGCACCATGGAGCTACGTGCAGGGACGATGGAGTGATGGAGCTACGTGCAGGGACGATGGAGCTACTTACAAGGATGATGAATTTACCTACAAGAAAGATGCAGCTACGTACAGGGATGATGGAGCTACGTACAGGGACGATGGAGCTACGTGCAGGGACGATGGAGCTACGTACAGGTACGATGGAGCTACGTACAGGGACGATGGAGCTACTTACAAGGACGATGAATTTACCTACAAGAAAGATGCAGCTACGTTCAGGAATGATGGAGCTTCGTACAGGGATGATGGAGCTACGTACAGGAATGATGGAGCTACGTACAGGGATGATGGAGTGATGGAGCTACGTGCAGGGACGATGGAGCTACGTACAGGTACGATGGAGCTACGTACAGGGACGATGGAGCTACTTACAAGGACGATGAATTTACCTACAAGAAAGATGCAGCTACGTTCAGGAATGATGGAGCTTCGTACAGGGATGATGGAGCTACGTACAGGAATGATGGAGCTACGTACAGGGATGATGGAGTGATGGAGCTACGTACAAGGACGATGGAGCTACGTACAGGGACGATGGAGCTATGTACAGGGACGATGGAGCTATGTACAGGGATGATGGAGCTACGTACAGGGACGATGGAGCTACGTATAGGGACGATGGAGCTACTTACAAGGACGATGGAGCTACCTTCAAGGATGATGGAGCTACGTATAGGAACGATGGAACTACGTACAGGGATTACGGAGCTACGTACAGGGACAATGGAGCTACGTACAGGGACAATGGAGCTACTTACAGGGATGATGGAGCTACGTACAGGGACGATGGAGCTACGTACAGGGATGATGGAGCTATGTACATGAAAGATGGAGCTACGTACAGGGATGATGGAGCTACATACAGGAATAATGGAGCTACGTACAGGGATGATGGTGTGATGGAGCTACGTACAGGGACAATGGAGCTACGTACAGGGACGATGAAGCTACGTACAAGGATTATGGAGTGATGGAGCTACGTACAGGTACGATGAAGCTACGTACAGGGACATTATTTAAATAATGTGTGAAATAAACTGAGACAAACAGTTTTTATGTTAATGAGCTCAACCGTCTCGTCCAGAAGTGATAATGATCATGATCATTATAAAGTTAATGATTATTGGCCCTCTCTTCAGTCCCGCCTCCAGACGACTTTGAGCTGTCACTCACAGGCCTCAGGGTCACATGACAACGGCCTGCATGTTCCTGGCAGATGCTGTTCATCTGCAGACGAGTGCCCACACCGGCCCGCACCGGCCCGCACCGGCCCGCACCGGCCCGCACCGGCCCGCACCGGCCTGCACCGGCCCCCACCGGCCCGCACTGGCCCGCACCGGCCCACACTGGCCTACGGGTCGTTTTTTATTGGTTCAATATCAACAAATAGAAAAACATTTCCAAAAATATACCATTTAAAATGTGCTAGTGGATTAGGGTGCTTCACTGAGGGGCTGCACCCTCTCACAGCAAGAAGGTCTTGGGCCGGGCCGGGTCCTGTGTGCAGTTTGAATGTTCTGCTCATGTTTCCTCCAGCTCCTGTCTCTCTACACAAGACCAGGCCCAGTGTGAGCCATGGGTCAAATGCAGAGGACATCATCATGTGTACTTATTGTGTCACAAATAGTTATGAGGTATTCAAAATATATATAACAAATGAATCCTATAAAATAGATTCTTTGTCCAGATTTAATGTCCAATGATCCTCTTCTCGCACATTTCAGGACCGTTTCAACACAGAACATATTTGAACTGAGCTGTGTTTGTTCCTCTCACTCATGATTGTGTGTTTTAGTGGGCTCCAGAGCCTGTGATGAGTGGGTCAAAGGTCAGCAGATACGACGCCCTCATAACGACCAAACCTTTCACTAACACCATCCGATTCAACGTTTGTACTCGTTCCCTTCAGTGTATATCCACGGCAACCGCTCATAAACGAGACTCAAACGCCAGCTCCAAAGTGGGACAGCCTTTTTCCTGTTTGGAACTTGGCGTTTGACCGGTTATTGTCCATTATTGTCACAGGTTGGGCTGTAGTTTGTTAATTTAGTCGACTAATTGGCCAATGGTGTCTTAGTCGACCAAATGTACTCTTAATCGACTTATTATTTATCAGGATTACGTGTCTTTTCGTGCGCAGAGAACGTGACTGGACCGCTTTATCGCACTTTTCACTCACAAAAATGCTTATTATTTGTCCCCACGTCGTCGTTTTCACACGACATCCCCATCGTTCCGAGAGCTTTCTCCAAATCCACCTCGTTTTTCATTTTTAGTCAATTAATCGACGCAAAGGCAACGACCAAAAATGACGTATGTAGTCGACGGCAACGCATATTCTGTCCATTCACGTTTACGTTCATTTAAGAATATTAACAACTACAAGTATCCGAAGCTTCCCAGAATGACACGTTTGATTCTTTAATAATCATAATAGTAATAATAGTAATATCATGGCTTTGGGTTTGATTGGCGTTGACAATGACATAGATGCATCTGCTTCAAGGAGCTTGTTTTGGCCTTGAAATGTCAAAAATAATCATCATAATATCAGTAATAATAATGTAAGTCTCATGGGAAGCAGCTCGCTCTCCTCTCTCCTCTTTTTACTCAGGCCGTGTCACTTTCTTTGACATTGCCGCGTACTTTGTGCAAAAAAAGAAAAAGAAAAAAGGAGAAAAAAGAACGGGGAAAAAAAAAAATCTTTATCAAATCCCCATTCTGAGGCTGTGAATGCGGCAGGCCATTACCTCACTGGCGCTTTTGTTAGGCCCATACAAGAGAGAACAAAATGGTTATTCAGGAGGACGCTTTAGATTTTTATTGTGGGCTCGCCATTCACAAAGCGCAGCGTTATTGTATTAAAAAGAACCATCTGTGGCAGAAACAATGGCTTCAAATTATCTGTGAATACCCAGTGAAGAGAATATAAAGCTCTTTCCTGCTTATTATGTGGGCTAAGCTAGGGGGTGGAAGATAGACTTCGCTATAACTGACTTTTGTTGTTCTTGCTCGCATTCTTCTCCTTTTTAAATCGGCCCCCTTTTCACAATGTGTGTCGCCATAAACGGCTTTTTCTTGTTGCAGGACGCGGCGAGTGAAGACAGACACTGCTGCTGCTGCTGCTGCTCCACGCGAGGCACCGGGGCGCGGGGAGCCTGCTGCCCGGGGAAGGAGCGAGGCGGCGCGGCGAGGAGCGCACGGGTCTCGCCGCGAGCACGGAGCCACGCGGCGCGGCCCTCCCGGATTTGTGGCGCGCGCTTGATTTGGGAATAAAGTTTGGACACGGCCGGGACGACGCGCGCGGAGGAGGCACTCGTGTTTTTGTTTTTTTTTCTACAGGAGCGAAAATGTTACTGGTGCCAATCAAGACGAGGACGCGACGGAAACTCCCCGAAGTGGCGGTAAGTTGAGCCAACACGCGCTGCTGGCGCGGGCTGACTGCGGGACGGTGCGTGCTCGGTGCGCGTGCGCGTGCGCGTGTGTGTGTGTGTGTGCCAGTGTTGTGGAATGACAGCGCGTGGCACGAGGAGGAAGAGGCGCGCGGTTAGAGTTGTTTTTACGCGCTTTGCCGCTCCTGCCGCTCCTGCCCACCGCGTACGTGTCATTTACGCGAGCTGCCCCACGCGCGCGCGACTCACTGTTATTAGAGGGTAATTATTACAGCGCGTTTATGATGATCAGCGCGTGTTACGCGCGAACATTAAACACAAGGTTTTTAATCTAGCGCCGACTTGAAACGCCTCCAGTGTTTGAGCTTTTTACTCTATTTTATTTTACCACCACTTTCATTTAGGATACACATTTTAAATATGTTATACATGCCAAACATTTGAACAGATTAAAATAGAATTAAAACATTTGTCATTCCCACATTCCAAAGCCTCGAGCGTCGCGCGTTAAAGTGGATTTTACAGTTTTCTAAAACCGTGACGCACGAGTTACATATTTTATTGGCACCGCTTTTGTGCCAAATTCATCATGACGTAGGCAAACATAATATTTCATACACAGCAAACAATTATTATGAAATATGATAATTGTGTTTTTTACAAACTAAATCAGAGCTGAACCAGAACTAAACCTGGACTAGAACCTGATTAAGACCACGTCAAACCTGAAACGGGCTCGAATTAGATTAAAACCAAATAAAGAAAACGCACTCGAAAATAATTATAGCCTGTAAATTAAATGAGGCGATTCATAATTTAAAATAAAATATCTCTTTTGAATGAGAAGTCGTCGAAATCTGAAACCAATGAGCACAAAAATATATAAAGTCGATGTCACGCAGTTCATTCATGAGTTTTCAACATTCAAAAGATAAAATATTTAGTTTTAAATTGTTAAAATGAAATAATCCCGGAGGAAGCCAAATATGAACAGCATTTTAAATATAACGTGCTTCTGCAAATATGTGCTTGATACAACATTATCTTTTGTTGGGTGATAAATCAGGGCCGTTGCTTAATCACTATGGCAACAGTGCTATAATCCTCCTGCTGCAGCCCGCGGATGTGGCTCTCCTGGAGGTGTGGAGAGCCGGGCTGCGGAGCTGAAGGCGCGGCCTCTAGCGGCAGCGACGCTCGGCCCCGGTCAGTCGCCCCCCCCCCTGTCGCCCCCCCCCCCCCCCCCCGTCACCCCCCCATGGGACTCTGGTGTCATTTGTTAATTATGTTCTGTTAAATATCCATAATTTATCGCTGTGAAAATGATCTGTGTGAAGTCTTGATTTGTTTTTTTTGACACGGGACGATTGTCAGAGTTTAGAGTGTGATTTACATTTTAGATCTGATTCTTTTCACTCAGGCTTTTCCTCATAGTCGTCTAATTTCTGTATTTATTTGTTTGTTTGTTTGTTTGTTTGTTTGTTTACTCGGCTCATAATCTGATTCAACATGTCTCGCTCATAATACTTACGCTTAAGAAATAGTCCACATGAGTGACATTAAGGGCTCAACAGAGTTTTTATTTTTTTTTAAACAGCCTCGTTTTAGTCCAAATTGTCTTCTTTTGTGGCAGTTTTTGAAGTGCTTTGTCTTTATTGGGACTTTTGCGCTTCTTATAAACCAGTAACTGATCCGTCGCAGTGATTTTCCTCCCTTGCAGTACCGCAGGTGGACACCAGGAGAAGTCGAGAGCCTAAGAACGTGTCACGTGCGAAAACGCTCGTCCGCCTCGTCTTTATATTGTCGCCGCGGAAACACAATGGAGACGGCCCAGGCGCTCGTTAGGCTTCAGCTGAACGTAAACGTAATTAGACGTGAACGATGATGTCGTGTGTTACAAATGTGAAGTGATGATGTCATCGCAGCAGGTTTTACAAACGAGGACTAAATACGTTTACTTTTAATTTACACATTGTACAAATTTGGTCGTCATTAAAAAGATATATTAAAAGAGGTGAAAGTGCAATTAATCAAAAATTGTACTTTGTGTAAATTATGATTCTTTATTGTGGACGATGACGATGTCGGTTTGTGCAAATGGATTTAAAGTCAACGCTTGAACTGATTATGAATTTACATAACTGTCAATTTTATATTTCGTTAGTGAATTATTTTGAAGGTTTTTGTGGAGGAAGACTTTAAAAAGCGTTAGAAAAGATGCAGAATTGGGCAAAAAATAATTATTATGAGTGATTTGTACAACTGTTGCCATTCCCACTTTTATATTAATCACAATTTTCCCGAGTGTGTTTGGAACTGGACGACGAGGCTTTGGTTTCACGCCGCGGCTCAGGTTCTGCAGAAGCGTTTTCCACCCATTTCCTCTGGAATTTCTGTGATTCTTTTACAGATGCAGCGTGTTTGCTGTGATCGTCATTGAACACCAAAAAGCATGTTTTGTGCAAGATTATTCTCACTTTTTGATCAAAAATGAAACGTATTTAATCCCAATCTCAACGTTAATGACGCTTTCTTCAGACTTTTGCATCAGACTTTGGACGATATGAAACGTTCAATTGCACAAAACGATATCTTCGTGTTAGAAAACGGTTCAGATTATTTTTCATCAGTGGAAATTATGTTTGATCGAGGGATGGAATCATTTTCCGATTGCATTTAAGTGAAAACACTGCCATAAAGACTTGAATGACTGTTTTAAATGGCACTGATCTGTTTTTGCAACTTATATTTCTCCTAAATAGTCAGTTTAGTCACATATTGAGTTTTTTTGTGCAAAACTATAACATCTACATCATTTTCCCTTATCATTTGCACACATCTGTTTTTGCAAATCAACGTTTAAAATGTACTGTACTTTATATTCGTCAAAATGAGTCAAATATTTGCAGTAAAATAAGCTTGTTTCGGCCCTAAACTGCCTCTACATTTCTCATATTGTACAAATACTCGTACAGTATAGACATCTCCATCATTTGCCTCTCTGATCCTGATCTGTACCTGCTCGCCGCCCTTCGTCTCATCGCTCTGCTACTTCCCCTGTTTTTATTTTCAGCAGCAGCTTTTATTCGCGGGCCCTGTTCTGGGTGCGCGGGGGCCCCCTCCTCAAACCCGGGGCCCCCGCTGTTCGTCCCTTTATTATCCTAAGCAGATTAGCGCAGGCAGGGAAGCACTCTCTCTGCTCCGTCTCTCTCATGCAGATACGGCGGCGCATGCATTCGAATGGGGGCCCGAGCTGCATGTGTCGGCCCATTAGCCTGCACTGGATGGACCCCTATGTACGGGGGGGGGATAAAAGCGCTGAGATGGTGGAGGGGGAGGTGGCGGGGTTAAGGGGGGGGGGTCTAGGTACTCACGCTCGCTATTATGGAACGACTAAAAACAAAATAATACGCCGGGATCTGTTCAGTTTCAATTAGGATTTAGCCTGGATGGGATTATATCAGGTGTGTGGGGGCCGCGGCGGGCTCCTGAGGCTGTGACGTTCAAGGACGGGACAATAAATGTGCGGACAATAACCGGATGAGTACGAGAAATAGCTTTGAATTCGAGCGAAATGGCAAAGACGCCGGCAGGATGAGGGAAATGTAGCGGTTAAACAGAGGATTTCTTCAAACAAATTCAAATAATACTAATTTCTGTGAGAAAATGTGGAAATGTTGTAATTATTATGTGTGTTTATGTGTTTGAAATCTGCCCCTGGGTCGAAATGAGATAGTTTATTGTTGCAAATGGCAGATTTTTTTTTATTTTGTCGCTTTTTTGTATTTTATTTTATTTTTTCCTTTTTTGCATTCTCATGTTGCACGTGCAAGAGATTTGTATTTTTCAAAAGCAAAAAGGGAAAAAGAAACGGCTCGAGGCAGAAGACGCACCAAAGCGACATCACAAGGCAAAACATTTTGAATCCACGAGAAAACTGTTTTAATCCAGTAATTTTTCACCACATAAACTTGAAAAATATTGTCATTTGTGTCAAAAACTACCAATACTTTTATTTTTCCAACTCACTTTGTCATTAAAAAAACACTCTTTTGCTTAAATGAAAAGCTAAATAAATCAAACAATTATATTTTAATAAATTGCACCTTCATCACCATAAAAACAAACAAATATGCACGTCATAAAATTTCTCTAAACCTGAGCCAGACTTAAGACAGAAATGTGGAGGAAACTGAACAAAAACCCATAAAATAACATGACATTCTCAAACCTGCCACTTAGATCCGATTCCCTTTCCTCACCTGAGAGAATGGCCCCGTCCTTCCCGCGGTGTCCAGTAGGCGGCAGTAGCGTCACGCAGCGAGCCCTTTGCTGCTGCTGCTGCTGCTGCTGCTGCTGCTGCTGGGGCCCCTCTTCAGAATCACAGTCAAACAAGTGGCAACGACGACGCGCGAGCTCAAAAAACTAATTTAAGATCCGCGGAAAGACGAGAAACACGGAGGAAACACGGAGGGAAACGTGTGGAGCAAACGTGTGGAGCAAACGTGTGGAGCAAACGGGCACTTTAAAGTCAGACTGTGGGCTCTGCGGTGCTCAGGGTTCGACAGCCGGTGTAGTGTGTGTCATATTTGCACATTTAGGCCGCAAAAAGTGTCCAGTCAAATCGAAAATGACAAAAATGTAAAAAAAAAACATTGGAAAGCAAAACTGCTGATTTTTGTTTTCCTTTTTCAGAGCCAAATTAGCCTCGATTTAGCCTCGATTTAGTCTCTGTTCAGTTCACATTTTGACAGAGTTTGACTTATAAGCAAAGAACATATTTGGTTTAAAGTTTATTACACACTGCAGAACTTATTCCGTTACTTTCTGAAGTCAAACGCTGCATTTTAGTCGTTTTCGCACATGATTTTGATCAAAACGCCACCAAACATAACTCTTGATTCTTACTTTTATTTCATGTTTTCAAGTGTATTTTAACTCCCCAATCATATAAAAGCCACATATGTAACTTTTTAACTAACATAGTGTTCATCGGACGCTCATTACTTTAAATCCCTCTTGAGCTTAAATAAGTCGTTACAATTTAACTTCCCTCATCTCCACGGAAACAATTGTAAATGTAGCATGAATCCTTATTAAGCCTTCCACTGCCATTAGCATGCATGTACTCAGCAATTAGCATTATGTTAAACTCTAACCTGCATAAACACCCCCCCTGCTGGCTCTTCTGCGTCCCCTCGGGCTACTACTACTACTACTACAACAAATACTACTACTACAACTACTGCTGCCACCCCCCCGCTCCGTGGAGAACAACACTCCGGGCAAAAGGAGGGTGGTTGGCGGGTCGGGTCGGGGGTGGGGGGGGCAGCGATGGCACAGGGGTCTTTGTATGGGCCGATGTAGCGACAACATCCCCAAAACAAAACGTGCTTGTTTGTGCCGAGAATTGAACCCACAACCCCCTTTGCTGCGCTAACAACTCCTTCCTCTTTAGCGCCAGTGTGTGTTGGCATTCGACTTGAGGAGACAAAGGGGGCCCCCGGGATTAGCTTTGTGATTAAAGACGACCGTGGCTGCTTCTTCTTCTTCTTCTTCTCGTTCTGAAAACCTAAACACGCTGGAAAGTCCATTCACGTGTCGTTTACTCGAGTCGTGTCGGGCCCCGTCACTTTGAGCAAATGTGTGTCAACTTTCTGAACAGTTGTGTCTTCGTGTGTAAAGGCTAATGCTAAAGGTTATGCTAATCTCAACACTTTCTGTCAAGTTTTTGGGCCGTTTTTACAACTTTTCTAATCTTTGAATGTGTCTTTTTTGTGGTTATTACACCTTAATAAGCCTTAATTAAGCCTGAATAAAGACTTAGTTAATCATGAACTAATAGTTTATTAACATTATCAAGACTTAGTAACTACTTAATAAATATTCTAACTCTTAACCCATTAATTGAGCAGCTTAATCATGTGTAATATGCGGTTTGTTCATTGATAATTAAGTCTTTGTTCATGCTTTATTAACACTGAGTTAATACTAAGTGGTACCAGCGTTACATTTTACGTAATTAATCAAGTTTAAGTCATGTTTTTGTAACGTATTGATGGGTTTGTAGTTGTCACAAAGAGTATGAAAGAAAAATAACACAGGTTTATAGTTAGTTGGACAGATTTAAAGCTCTCTCTTTTCAAAAAAAATACATTTTCAAACACAAATATAGACTCCTTTAAGCACCGGTGCCCCCCTCGAGCCCCCCCGAGCCCTCTCTGGCCGTCGCCCACTGTCCGCGGCCGTTCTAAATCGTGACACCGCCTTGTTCCCCCTGCGCTTCTCCCGCGGCCGCTGGAAGTGTCCACCGAGTCCGGGACGCACCGCGCGCCTCTGCCGCTCCTGCCGCCTCTGCCGCCTCTGCCGCGCACACAACCGCCCCAAAGCGCTGCACTTTGCTTTCCCTCACACATGAAGCCCAGCGTTTCCCCCCGGGGCAATCCGCCGCCGCCGCGCACCCACAGCAGACCCCGCCCCGTTATGCAAATTGCGGCCTCCCATTGGCGTGTCAGGGGAGCAGGGCGCACGCGATTGGCCAGGTCCTAGCCATTTATTCGCTGTCAGCCCCCGTCACATGAATGGTTGTCTATTAACTTGTTTCAAAAACTATCTGGAGTTTGTCAGGACTCGGCTGTTTGGGCTGCGCGGAGCGGAAAAGTTGTTGACGCGTCTGTTTTTTTTTGCTCTCCATCGTTTTCCTTTTCCACCGCGGAGGAGAAACAGAGAAAGAGAAGGAAAAGGAAGCAGAGGGGACATTTGTGTTGGATGTAGGCAGAGACGCGCGGAGCTGTTCCGGGAGAGAAGAGACGACACGCGCGCACAGGACTGAGTGCGGAGACGCGGGCTCGGCGCAGGGAGAGTGAGAAAAGTTACAGGGGGAAAAGGTAACTTTCCACAGACGCGTCCCACTTGTCCCACTGAGCGCGTCCCACTTTGTCTTCTGGACTTGCTTTTGCCGCGCGGCGCTTTTTGTCTTTTTCACCCGGACTAAAAATGTACAACATGATGGAGACTGAGCTGAAGCCCCCCGCGACCCAGACCAACACGGGGGGATCGGGCAACAACAACTCCTCTGGCAACAACCAAAAGAACAGCCCGGAGCGCGTCAAGAGGCCAATGAACGCGTTCATGGTGTGGTCCCGGGGCCAGCGGCGGAAGATGGCGCAGGAGAACCCCAAAATGCACAACTCCGAGATCAGCAAGAGGCTCGGGGCCGAGTGGAAGCTTCTGTCCGAGAGCGAGAAGAGGCCGTTCATCGACGAGGCCAAGCGGCTGCGCGCGCTGCACATGAAGGAGCACCCGGACTACAAGTACCGGCCCCGGAGGAAAACCAAGACGCTGATGAAGAAGGACAAGTACACGCTGCCGGGGGGCCTGCTGGCGCCCGGGGGCAACGGCATGGGAGTGGGCACGGGCGTCGGGGGAGTCGGGGGAGTGGGCAACGTCAACCAGCGCATGGACAGCTACGCGGCGCACATGAACGGCTGGACCAACGGCGGCTACGGCATGATGCAGGAGCAGCTGAGCTACCACCACAACGCCGCGAGCCAGATGCAGCCCATGCACCGCTACGACATGAGCGCGCTGCAGTACAACTCCATGACGAGCACGCAGAGCTACATGAACGGCTCGCCCACGTACTCCATGTCGTACGCGCAGCAGCCGAGCATGACGGCGCTCGGGAGCATGTCCGGCGGCGGCGGCGGCGTCAAGTCCGAGTCGAGTAGCTCCAGCCCGCCCGTGGTCACCTCCTCCTCCCACCGGCCCGCGGGGCAGAGCGGCTGTCAGAGCGGGGACCTGCGGGACATGATCAGCATGTACCTGCCCGGCGCGGACGTGAACGACGCCAGCGCGCAGAGCCGGTTACACATGTCCGGGCACTATCAGAGCGCGGTACCGGGGACGACGATCAACGGCACGCTGCCTCTCACACATATGTAGACTCTAGAGAGAAATATGGACCTCTGAACGGGACTATTTTTGTACAGAGAGAGAGAGAGAGAGAACGTGCGAACTGTTGTATAAAATAAAAAAGGCGAGGAGTCCAAACCGCCTGGAAGAACAAAAAGTGGGTTTATTATTGCAATCACCTTTTGTACAGTATTTATCAAAGACAAAACATTACAATCAAAATGTTTGCAAGAGGTTTGAATTTTTTCCTTTTTTTTTTGGGTTTATTTTTTTTTTGTTTTTTTTATATATATTAAAGCAAAGGCCAGTTCAAATAAATGCAAACACTGGGACGAAAAGGGACGTAAGGGACCGAGCACTGTTTCATTTGTTGGGGTTGTTTTTTTTCCTACTAAACTTTTGAATTAAACTCATAATAATAGGTTGTTAATTTATATTTCCGTCTCCCACTTTTCATATGTTAGACGCTTGTCGGAGTCTCTTTATTTTCTAATTGATTTGTACAATTTTCTGTATATTCTCTGTGATATTTTAATTTCCAAATCCCCCCTCCACGTAGTTGTATTTGAAATTTGACGTTGGCCTGTTACCAACCGCTTCATGTAAATATCTACAGGACTAATACCATCCTTATAACAGTTACACTTTCAGCTGAGTATATTTTTTTTCAATATGCAGTTTGAAATGAATAAATTTTGGAAATTTGGATACAAGGAATGCTGTGAGTTTTGATTTTGGAGCGGGCTGTGTTCGGACTTCTTCTTTTTTGGGGGAAAAACTTCATCTTTCAACACTTTTAATGGACTGCGTTCGCTTCAAACCAGCTCCACAAATGTTTAGTCTCTTTTTTTTTAGTTTGGCACGTGTGTTTTCTGGTGGTCGCGCTGGTCCTTCAAGAAAACTCTAAAAAACGAAACGCGAAGAGTTAAAACAGCACAAAAGTTACAGGTACAACTTCCCAAACATATTCTTACAATTTAATTTGCCATTTTTTCGTGTCAATCATTTTCTCATGCCTCAGACTTTGCTTTTTGACATTGTCACCAAATTGTACATTAGCCGTTTTTTCCTAATTGAGCCAATTCAGGCTTTTCTTACGCGCGTGCGACGCATTCGGCACAATTCACGCCGCGGCTGCAGCTCGTGCGTTTTATGTCACACATTTTTTTTGTATTTATGTTGCAAGTGTGACAGCGGCTCTTGATGCACGTTGATACAAAACGCCCCTGACAAATGCTGCCTTTTGCATCCGCGCGTTTCCCGCACACGTCTTGCTTACGCCGCACACTTTTATTCTAACGCATCTTTCTTTTTTTTATTCCTCCCGTTTGAAAGCTGCAGATCTTTTAAAAAAAATAAAATCATTTTCTTATTCCTTTGAGCGACTCCGTGACAATTACAACCCACGCCACTTTCCCCCTCTCACTTTCTCACACAATCCCTTTGATGATCCAATTGCGCGCCGCGGCTGCTTCTGGGTTTACGTTTGAAATCTGCCAGAGCCGCGCAAATGAACGTGTGTGTCGCGCGCGAGATTAGTGGGGCCGTTGGAGAAGCCTCGCGGGGGCCCCCACGGCTGTATCGGGCCCCCGGGGGAGTAAAGGGCTCGCGTTAACCAGCAGCGGATGAATATTTGAAAAGGCCCTTCGGTACTTATCCCAGCCACTCGTCTCCACCGTGTCCCTCTCCAAAAGGCGCGCTTCGCCGTGTCGGGACCGGCCGGCGCGCGGGGGTCACGACGGGCTGTTTGTCCTATTAATTATTGATCCCGTACAGACGCTGCTGAATTGGCCATAATTGCTTTGTTGCCACTGTGTGTTTTTTTTGAAGCGTGATCCACTGGGAGTTGTACGTGAGTCTGTTTGTTGAGGGCTTTGAATAATTCTAGTTTAACCTTTAGCACCGACTGAACGTTTGAAAATGATCCTGCAAAGCGTTGATTGGCGCGCGGATTAAAAAAAAAAACAACAACAACAGCAATGTCAAGGTTTATTGCATCTTTGAGATCTTTTACATTTTCAAACCTTTATCACGTGATCTTTAAACAGATCTGTCAGAAGTGGATCACGTTTTTCAGCAATATACCTATTTGTATGTCATTTTACCATCACTATGAATATATATTAAAACATGATTGGTTTCATTGATTACAAACGGCTACGTCCAGCTTTATTTTTGATTTATTTAAAAAAAAGTCAGAGTCAAAATCATCCAAACTCGTCTTTAACACATCAACACTGAAATAGCCTCAGACGCTGATTGGCTGATTGATCCAGAACAACAATGGCCTCGTTTTATTTTACATTTTCACAAGCAAAAGCATCAATACTTAAAAATAGAAACATATTCCAGAAGTTGATTGGTTTGTGGATTCAAACACATCAACGTCAAGCTTTTCTCCACGTTTTATTCATATTTTTTTAAGTCAAAATGTTCATCTACACATTTGAAAACTTCACACAAATATCACGTTTTTCCCACATCCCAAACCCCCCAGACTGAACCTGGACCCGGATCAGGACGCGGGCCAAACCGGGTCAAACGAGGCTCAATTCAGGACCAAACGAGGCCAAGTCAGAGCGCAAGTCTTCAAGCTTTAAAGCAGTGTCTGTTTGGCGGGCGCGCGCGTTAAGGCCCCGCTCCGTCCACGCGGCGCGCTCGGCCCTCGGGCCTCGTGGGCAAAGCGTTTTTATTTCAGCCGCGGCGCTTTGATGTAAATGAGGGGGGGGGGGGGGGGTCACGTTACGTGGCGGGTGGGACGGGGGGCACGAGGGGGCACGAGGGGGGGTGTCATATCAAATCCGCAGCCTTCTTTTTGTGTGTGAGAAAGTGCGCGCGGCCGATGCGCAAAAAAACCCGCTGTTTCAGGAGGTGCCCAGAGATGACGCGTTTTCTCCTCTTTTTCCACAAGATGAACGGATGAAAAGGCAGTGAAAGAGTGCAAATGGTGAGGGATAAATAGAGGTTTAATGCGTGGAGAGCCAGATGGTTTCAAGGGCTTTGGAAATCTCCCAAAACCCCGAGATCCACCGCGTCAAAAACGTGAGGCCTCGCGCTTTAGTTCAGTTTAATCGTTTTATTTCTGTATTTAAAGAGCAAACACACATGATTCAGCAGTTCTTTTATAGTATAAGAAAAGGGCACGTTGCATTACAATGACTAACTATGACGTAACTCAATATTTACAGTCGCTCAAGTGAAATACAAAATAAAATAAAATGTGACTTTTTCAACTATAGGTGGTTTTTACAAGTGCAAAAGTGGATACAAGTCTTAAGTATAATAATGTGCTTTATTTCTAACACGGGAAGACTGCATTGTTTGTTGTGACGCGTTTGAGTTTGAATGTTATGCCTCTTTAAACAAATAAATACAAGTAACCGAAGTCTGTGTTATTGGAACTGGTGAATGTATCATGTCATGAACTTTATCCGTTGTCGTGGCCAGAAGTCTGAGTTTTCCATAGATTTAGATGTAGTCGTCATATATGCAAGTAACTACAGTGTCAATAATGCAATGAAATGTGTTTGGAGGAAGAGAACTGGTCGAAAAACAGCAAATTAAAGATAGAAAAGCATGAATTTAACTCAGTTTCACATTAGCACGTTGACATTTTTAGCTCTTTTGGCGTGACGTTGTTCAAAAGCAGCTGCTCAGGTAGATTTTCTAACCTAGATTTGTGTTGAATGAGATCTTAAAAGGCAAAACACCGACAACAGCCGCACACAAACGCACACAGACGCACACACCGGAGCTGTAATGAACATTTGGCGTTACTTTACGACGGCTTTCGCTTTCTCAATAATGCTAATCTAATCTTTAGGCACAACCCGGAGCGACTGAAGGGTGTGTGTGGTGAAATCTGTGCCCTGGAGGTGTGTGTGTGTGTGTGTGTGTGTGAGTGTGTGTGTGTGTGTGTGTGAGTGAGTGTGTGTGTGTGTGTGTGTGTGAGTGAGTGTGTGTGTGTGTGTGTGTGAGGGAGGGCCAACATGGTGTGCAACAGGTGGTGAGCGCACACGCCGACACTGCTGCTGCTCTCCTTACTCTCCTCGCTCTCCTCGCTCCAGATGTGAGGCCTGATAATGTGGAGGAGGGTGTGTGTCTGCGTGTGTGTGTGTGTGTGTGTGTGTCTGTGTGTCTGTGTGTCTGTCTGTGTGTGTGCTCGTGTGTGTGTGTGTGTGTGTTTGTGTGTGTGTGTGTGTGTGTGTGTCTGTGTGTGTGTGTGTGTCTGTCTGTGTGTGTGCTCATGTGTGTGTGTGTGTGTGTGTGTGTCTGTGTGTGTGTGTGTGTCTGTCTGTGTGTGTGCTCGTGTGTGTGTGTGTGTGTGTGTGTGTCTGTCTGTCTGTGTGTGTGCTCGTGTGTGTGTGTGTGTGTGTGTGTCTGTCTATGTGTGTGCTCGTTTGTGTGTGTGTGTGTGCTCGTGTGTGTGTGTGTGTGTGTGTCTGTCTGTGTGTGTGTGTGTGTGTCTGTGTGTGTGTGTGTGTGTGTGTCTGTGTGTGTCTGTGTACAATGAGCTGAAAAGCAGATACAGTGTTTAAAGTTGGATTATTGTAACGCAACAATGACAACAATACAATATTAATCACTGAAGATGCAACAAATCATTATTTTAGTCGTCAAACTCGAGCATAAACAGTTCTTAAAGCGCTTTAAACAAAGTAACGGTTGAATTATGGTGATTTAAGATATGTATGAATAAATCACTTGTGGTTCTCAGTGGTCCTGCCCAGCTGTCTTTTATATTTTATCTTTTATTATCTTTATTATAATTGTTTTTCTTAATTTTTTCCTCTTTCTTTGCATAATCTGTTTATTTATGTTTTATGTTTAAAAAATAGATAGTGTATTAGATATTGTACTTAAGTGTATTGTTGATTATGTTTTGAGATAATAATAATAATAATGTTTTCTTTGGTCTTTTTGTCAAATATTAAAATCGATTATGATTATTTAAATAGTCGTTACAGTCACATTTATTCCAGTTAATTAGCCATATTTATCATCAGTGCTAATGACATTTTTCTCTTTCTCAAATCTGATTTTCAATGTTTTTGGAGGATAATTTAGTTAATGTTTTTGAAGCTTTCAATGGACTTTCAATAATATCAGAAACTTCATATTTGTATTAAACTATATATAATATATAACTATATTAAAGTTTATATGATTTACAAATAATAATAATAAACAATCATGGCAGTTTAAACGCTTTCATGTCAACAAACGGTGAATTTGGGCATAACTTTGCCGTTATTTAATTAATATTCAATATGAAAACACTCAAATCAGTGCTTGAAACTGGTATTTCCTTGATTTTTACAACATTTTTGTCCTTTATATTTCTTTCTTTCTTGTTTAATGTTTATCTTGTTGTGGTTCACGTTGTTGTTTCAGTTTTTTGTTATTGTTTATGTGTTTAGGTTGTTGTTGTTTATGTTGTTATTTAAGTTTTTGTTTAAAGTTTTTAGGTTGTTGTTTATGTTGTTATTTAAGGTTTTGTTTATGGTTTCTAGGTGGTTGTTGTTGTTGTTTATGTTGTTGTTTACAGTTTTTGCTGGTGTCAGACGCGGCCGTTGCGATTCGAGTCCTGTTTTTAAGACGACGTTGGGAAATGAGGTCAAGTCGTGGGTCCGGCTCTCACACACTGAAACAAACGAGCTTAACGCACGGTAATCCCTCTGCCCCGCCACTTTCACTTCTCACACACAGGAAGATAATCAGGGGAGACCGGAGAGGAGAGGGGGAGGAGAGAGGGGGAGGAGAGAGGGGAGAGGGGGAGGAGCGAGGAGAGAGGGGGAGGAGCGAGGGGAGAGGGGGAGGAGAAAGGGGAGAGGGGGAGGAGAGAGGGGAGAGGGGGAGGTGAGAGGGGAGAGAGGGAGAGAGAGGGGAAGGGGGAGGAGACAGGGGACGGGAGAGGGGGAGGATAGAGGGGGGAGAGAGACGGGGAGAGAGAGAGGCGAGAGGGAGAGGAGCGAGGGGAGAGAGTGTGTGGAGGGAGAGAGGGGGAGAGAGAGAGTGTTTGTGCTTGTTCTGTGGTGGAATCCAGGAGAAAAGTGGAGCGAGGAGAGAGCGAGAGAAGAAAAACAGAAACAGACAAACGAGTGAAACTGAGCGTGGTCAAACTGTGGCGCTCTGACCTCGGCAGGACCGGGCAGGGCAGGACCGGCCAGGGCAGGACCGGCCATCGGCAACATGGTTACAGTAGCGTCTTCACTCAAAACACCACCATCTCTTTTTTAAACACTATAACACTTTATAATCTTATAAAAAGATGCCGGAAATATGTAATAATGTTGTTGTTGTTGTTGTTGTGTTACTTTTAACGGCGCAGCCGACTGAAAAGGTGCATTTACCTCCACCTACTGTACGTCTTCAAAGTCTGTGTTTTACGCTGTACAGTAAAAAAAGAAAGAAAGAGAGAGGTCAAAAATGAAAAAAACAATGTGATATTGATCAATAAATAAATATAACAAATGTAAAGATTGTGTCTTGAGCCTTTGGTTCTAAATGTTTACAGCCCACAACGTGATGAAGAGAGACAGTTGTGATGATGAGGAGGAGATGGAGAGGATGAGGAGGATGAAGAGGAGGAGATGGAGAGGATGAGGAGGATGAGGATGAAGAGGATGAAGAGGCTGAGGAGGAAGAAGATGAAGAGGAGGATGAAGAGGAGGAGATGGAGAGGTTGAGGAGGCTGAGGAGGATGAGACTGTGGAGACTGATGAGGATGATGAGGAGGCAGAGGATGCTGAGGTAGATGATGAGGAGGAGGAGGAAGAGGAGGCTGAAGAGGAAGAGGAGGCTGAAGAGGATGATGAGGCTGAACAGGATGATGAGGCTGAACAGGATGATGAGGCTGAAGAGGATGAGGAGGGTGAAGAGGATGATGAGGCTGAACAGGATGATGAGGCTGAAGAGGATGAGGAGGGTGAAGAGGAGGCTGAGGAGGAGGAGGAAGAGGAGGCTGAAGAGGATGATGAAGATGAGGATGAAGAAGTTGAGGAGGGTGAAGAGGAGGCTGAGGAGCATGATGAAGATGAGGATGAAGAGGATGAGGAGGGTGAAGAGGAGGCTGAGGAGGAGGAAGAGGAGGCTGAAGAGGATGAGGATGATGAGGATGAAGATGATGAGGAGGCTGAGGATGCTGAGGAGGGTGAAGAGGAGGCTGAGGAGGAGGAAGAGGAGGCTGAAGAGGATGAGGATGAATAGTCTGAGGAGGATGAAGAGGATGAGGAGGATGAAGATGAAGAGGATGAAGAGGCTGAGGAGGAAGAGGAGGGCCAGGAGTGTGTCTGTGAGCGTATGTGAGAGGTGAAAGGACGTCGTCTGTGATTGGCTGACAATAATCCGACCCTCTTCTGATTTCTGGAGTTCCCTTATTATTGACCGGTTCCATCTGATGAGCGAAATCTGATTTCCTTCCAAGACGAAATCATCTTAAAATCCATTCGTCAAATATGTAAATGATGTTCTTCCAAAGCCTCACAAATGGAAGCTAATGTTGTTAGCAAACTTTTCCATGCTTCTTTTCTGCACTTTTTACGCATAATTTTTCTGAAGAAGATGAAGTCGGACTCAAACTTCAGAGCGTTTAAGGCCTGAAAATAAACCAAACACAACATTATTCTGTGGTTCAATCCGATCTCCACCTTTCCCGAGCGACTCGTGGAGTGTAACGTTGTGATTTGTTGTCGTGGCGACGCCTTAGGAACTGTTATTACTCACAAATAAAAAAGGGTTTGCGTCGGGCCGGCTAATGGAGGGTTCCCCGTCGATGAGATTAGCATAAAGGCCGAGAGAGAGTGCAGCAGGGGCGGGGCCACGGGGGGAGGGGGGGAGGAGCTGGGGGGAGAGGGGGGACGATGGGGGGCTCCATTCAACAACAATGACGGGCCTGTGTGCTCACTGTAGGGGCCTGGGAGGGAAGCCTCTCTCTGTCTCTCACTTTCTCTCCCCCTTTCTCACACTCTCTCACTCTCTTTCTCCTCTCTTTCTCTCACTCTCTCTCTCACTCGTTCTCTCCCTTTCTCTCACTCTCTCTCTTTCTTTCTCCTCTCTTTCTCTTCCCCTCTCTCCCCCTTTCTCTCACTCTCTCTCACTCTTTCTCTCCCTTTCTCTCACTCTCTCTCTCTCACTCTTTCTCTCCCTTTCCCTGTCATCTCTCGCTCTCGTCTCATTCTTCCTTATCCTCTTTCTCCATGTCTCTCTCTCTTTTCCCTTCACCTCGCTGCTCTCTCTGTCACTCACTTTCCCCTTCACTCCCTCCTCTTCCCGCTCATCTCTTCTCCTCTCTCTTCTCCTCTCTCTCCCTCACCCTTGCGCTCTCCATCCCTCTGTATCTTCCTTTCCCCCCTCCCTCTCTCTCTCTCTCTCTCTCTCTCTCTCTCTCTCTCTCTCTCAGGTCCATTTAAAGTCGTCACATGTTCTTCTCTGAGACCTTCAGCTCGCTCTTCACTTGTCTGTTTTATTTACTTCACTTTAATGACGCTTCTGAAAACTGGAACATTTTGTTTCTTCACTTTAACTTCAGAAAATACATTTTTACAAATGAGGCAGCTGTTTGTTTCTCCTGGATTAGTCCTGGTTTAAACCTGGTATAGTCCTGGTTTGGTCCTGGTTTAATCCTGGTTTAGTCCTGGTTTAGACCTGGTTTGGTCCTGGTTTAGACCTGGTTTAGTCCTGGTTTGGTCCTGGTTTAGTCCTGTTTTAGTCCTTGATTAGTCCTGGTTTAGTCCTGGTTTAGACCTGGTTTGGTCCTGGTTTAATCCTGGTTTAGTCCTGGTTTAGACCTGGTTTGGTCCTGGTTTAGACCTGGTTTAGTCCTGGTTTAGACTAGTTTTAGTGCTTGTTTGTGACTCTTTAATGGAGGTTTAAACTAAATAAAACAGTCCAAGCAGCAGGTTTACTCACCCACGACCCTTCACTCTCATCCTCCCCCTTTGGTGCCCCCCAAACCCCTCCCCGCCCTGAATATCTGCACAACAAAAGCCCAGCCGAGCGTGTGGGCCAGCACTTTCACTGCGGGACTGCGGGACGGGCCCTCAGCAGCTCGGCCCCGGGCCCTGGGCCCCGGCACCTGTTGCTCCACGGCAGCAACCAAAATGAAAAGACTTCAGTTTCCTGCTCCGAGCTGTCCAGAATGTGTCAAAGCAAATCATGTGTGTCAGGCGTCCTTTAGGCCTGGTTTAGTCTGGTTCTTGTCCAGGGTTAGTCTGGTTCTAGTCCAGGTTTAGTCTGGTTCTAGTCCAGGTTTAGTCTGGTTCTAGTCCAGGTTTAGTCTGGTTCTAGTCCAAGTTTAGTCTGGTTCTAGTCCAGGTTTAGCCTGGTTCTAGGCCTGGTTTAGTCTGGTTCTAGTCCAGGTTTAGTCTGGTTCTAGTCCTGGTTTAGCCTGGTTCTAGGCCTGGTTTAGTCTGGTTCTAGTCCAGGTTTAGTCTGGTTCTAGTCCTGGTTTAGCCTGGTTCGAGGCCTGGTTTAGTCTGGTTCTAGTCCAGGTTTAGTCTGGTTCTAGTCCAGGTTTAGTCTGGTTCTAGTCCTGGTTTAGCCTGGTTCGAGGCCTGGTTTAGTCTGGTTCTACTCCAGGTTTAGTCTGGTTCTAGTCCTGGTTTAGTCTGGTTCTAGTCCAGGTTTAGTCTGGTTCTAGTCCAGGTTTAGTCTGGTTCCGCAGTGTGGCATTAAAGGAGAGGTCAGGTCCCGGAGCTCCGCCCACAGGAGGCAAGGTGTTTTTGTGAAACAAACACTGTAATAAAGAATCAAAACATTTACCCTGATTCCTTGCGATGTTCATTTTATTACGTAAAATATTTTTGTCATATTTTGCTGACTAAAATAAAACCTCATAAAGACTTAAAGTATACGACTAAAAATACAGACGTTAATAATAAAAATAAATATAGCCGCAAGCGGCAATGATCGGCCCTCGCCACGCCGCAAGAGGAGGGGGCGCTAACACGCCCCAATTGTCCTTTTATTACATCTACTGCTGAATCTGTGACGCTGTCACATCTTCTCCCCTTTGTTTTACCATCAAAAAGCAATTTTATTTTGAATTCTTGGCAAAATGTGCGGCTTTGCCGCACAGACACCGTGACTCTTAGAATAAAAATGTGGATAACTTTTGATGGTTCACCCCTGAAGATGAGTCTCACCAAATTTCAGGTTAATATGTCTAACGCCCTAAGAGGAGTTCGTGAAAGTCTAAAGTGTAAACATGTTCTGGCGATTTCCCCATTGGAATAACATGGAAGGTTTTGGTCATTGTTACGGCAAAACCATAACAATTATGACATGGGTCTCATTTACTTTTTTGATTGGGATGCCAAAATTGAGTTTTGTGTCAAATTTCATATAATTTCGCAAAACTAAACATTTAACCTCCATATAAAATCTGTAGGGGGCGCTGTGGCTCCAAATTAATTTATTTCACTTCAAGTAGGTTTAGGGCAAAGAGTTTAACAACTGATTCTAATTTGACGCAATTCGGACTTTATCTGCGCAAACGGCAGAAATGTTAAATTTGGGAGATTTCTGAAATTCTTGCTACAGTTTGCGGCTTCGCCGCTCAGAGACCGTGACAGGTATCAATGTAATTTGAATAACTTTTGATGTCCCACTCCTCAGTAGCATTTTCACCAAATTTCAGCTTTTTAGGGCCACCGCCCTGGGAGGAGTTCGTAAAAGTACGACGTTTGGAAAAACTCCGAAGTCATGTTTAGCCATTTTTGAAGCAATATGGCCGACATTTGGTTGGGCGGACGGCGTTGTCGTAATAATATTTTTTACTTCTCTTGTCACCATCTACCTCTGCGCCAAATTTCATGATTCTTTTTTTGGGTCATTTCCCATCTCTCAATGCATTTTTGGTACATTTGGGGGCGCTGAGGCGCCCATTTTTTAATTTTAGAAAAAGGAAATAGCCAGAATGTAGAGAGGCACGATTTTTAGAGGTGTGCTAATTTTTGTGACTTTTCGTCAATGTTCACTGGGTGAAAAATAGGGGGGTTGGTCCCGAGAAGAAGAAAGAAAGAAAGAAAGAATAATATTCCGATGCGAAAACAATGTTTCCCATTTTCAAATATCATGAACTATACATTTTCGGAAAGCGCTCGCGCTTTCCTACCTCATGGTGTGGGTCCCTGGTCACTGACGGGTACTTTCGTTAATTTTGAGTGGGCTCCGCCCACTTTGTCATTTTGGCCCTCTATACAGTAATAATGTTCAATTTTTGCAATACATGCTTATATGCACGGAACATGCAAGAGATGGGGAAAGTATTCGTGAGGTACTTAGCGCAAATGAGTGCTTCGCCCGTTTACAACGGTAAAGTTCCATTTTCCTACTACTAAGTAGTATGCACGGGGCGTGCGTGAGGGAAGGAGTGCGTTAGTGAGTGTTTGGAAGTGGGCGAGCGCTTCGCGCTCGATTTCGCACGGCCTTACGAGATTAATAGGCCTCTCGCCAGCTTGTGGCGCTCGGGCCTAATAATATACTTCCAATAAATAATTTAAAGGAGCGAGATTCAAACCAGGAACAGGAAGAACAAACCGCTCATTATAGTCATGTACAAATATATACTTCCTGATTGACACTTAAAACTATTGTGTATTTAAAGTGTTGTAAATACTTTGTAAGTTATACTTAATACTTAATACTTAATACTTAATACTAATACTTAATACTTTATACTGTATACTTAATACTTTATACTTTATACTGTATACTTTATACTGTATACTTAATACTTTATACTGTATACATAATACTTAATACTTTATACTGTATACTTTATACTTTATACTGTATACATAATACTTTATACTGTATACTTAATACTTTACCCTGTATACATAATACTTTATACTGTATACATAATACTTTATACTGTATACTTAATACTTCATACTGTACACTTTGTTACTCTTTCATCAGGTTCAGAACAATCATAGAGTTCATCTGCAGTATTTTGTATTCAATACATGTTCAAAGTATTCTTCTTCTCGCTTGGTTCAGTCTAAAACCCAAAACACTGGGAAAGTTCCGCAGTGCGACTTTAGCGCTGCGTTAGCCTTTTCGGAGCTAGCGACTTAGCTTCCTCTCACCGCGCGGCTGATGGAGGGTCCCGCCGCGCTGATGGGTCTGAATCATCATTAGCGGAGCAGACACCCCCCCTAACTCCTCCCCCGTCCCCCCTAACTCCTCCCCCCTCCTCCCGCCGCCGCTCCCGTTTCCCAGCGCAGACACTAACCTCTTTCACTCCCTCTCTCCCTCTTCATCCGTCCATCCCACAACAGCGCGCTCCATTGTTCCCGGGTCAAACACACACGCACACACGCACACACACACACACACACACACACACCCCTCGCCCCTCCACCCGGCCCCCGACCCAACTGTTGACCAACAACTCGGCTCGCACACCGAACCGCGGGGGCCGTCCTATTTTGGAACCCTCAAAAACGTGGCGTATAAACTCATATAAAAAGCTCAGATGTTTGTGATAATATGAGATAAAGCGACTTTTTTGACCCTCACGACACAATAAAATACAAAGGTTCAACAATGTCGTTCTGTCCAATATTTACGAAACGATGGGTCACAATTGTAGTAATTATTCTGACGGGCTTAAACCAGAATCATGGACTTTTTTATTGTCAATTAATATATTTTTACCTTGTTTTTATGGTTCCAACGAGGACAAAAGAGTCTGATACTTGACAAAAACACGCTGCAGGTTAAATACTTCCTCCTGTTGTTTGAATCAGAAAAGTCGCTTTTTGACCCGAAAAGCGCCACAATCTGCCAAAAACGACACGCTAACGACGCCTTTGTTTCTTTATTATCGCCCGGACAGATCGACCGTGTGGATTATAGAAGAAGAAAAGTGAAGTCAATGGCAGCACGACGTCACGGAAGAGTCACATGGACCGGTGAGTAAGAAAAACACACTCTGCAAACTGTATCTCTGTTTCCGATGAGGTATTAAGGTGTTGAAAATGAAAAAAAAATATGTAACAAAGCCCTAAAAGCAACGTGACTGCTATGCTAATCGAGCCGTGCCATCCGGTGATGGTTTATGCACTTGAAAACAGTCCAGGGGCAATTGAAACTGAGTATTTTCTGAGGAAGATGACCTCGTAAAGGAGAAAAAACTTATAAACATGTGTGAATGGAGCTAAATACAACTGTGGATGTGTTTTGTGAGAATTTCACTTTTTCTAACTTAAAACAATCGTCCTCATTTAAAAAACACACTTTGCAAACTACATCTTCGTTCCCAATGATGTATTTAGTCTTGAAACGTCAAAAAAAAGTCATAAAATAAAACACTTTAGGCAACTTGACTGAGTATTTTTTTCATATTTTATTCTTATAATTGTATTTATTTATTTATTTCTAAGTGTTTTAAAGTTGAAAACACAAAATACAGAACAGACAAAAAGCAAGACCAGCGAGCGAAGTTACAAATAAAATTACAAATGTACAATCAACAAAAGAAACACAATTACAACACAGGAATCAGAGTATTTTCATGAGAAGAGGACCTCGTAAACAGCAGAAACAAGTGAGAAACAAGTGCAAAACGAGTGCGAATGAAGCTAAGAACAACTGTGGATGTGTTTTGTAAGTTTGTTTGTTTCCTTTAACACAGAATTTAACTTTTTCTAACTTAAAATAATCGTCCACATTTTAAAAAAAACACTTCGCAAACTATGTCTCCGTTCCCAATGAGGTATTTAGTCTTGAAGAGTAAAAAAAAGTCATAAAAATAAAACACCTGAGGCAACTTGACTGCTATGCCAATTGAGTATTTTAAATTTTTTTCTTCTTATAATTTTCTTTCTTTTTTTTCTTTTTTTTTTTTTTTTAAGTTTAAAACACAAAACACAGAACAGAAACAAAGCAAGACCAGCGAGCAAAAAAGAAGCACAATTATAATACAGGAATCAAAGAGTATTTTCATGAGAAGAGGACCTCGTAAACAGCAGAAACAAGTGAGAAACAAGTGCAAAACGAGTGCGAATGAAGCTAAAAACAACTGTTGATATGTTTCGTGAAGAGGGAACAATGTCATCACAAAACTTCATTTGGCCTTTGTTTTCTTTAACAAAGAATTTAACATTTCTAACTTAAAATAATCATCCTCATTTAAAAACACACTTTGCAAACTACGTCTCCGTTCACAATGAGGTATTTAGTCTTGAAAAGTAAAAATAAAAAAGTCATGAAAATAAAACACCTTTGCCAACTTGAGTATTTTTTCATATTTATTCTTATAATTGTATTTATTTTGAATTGTTTTAAGAGTGTTTTCATGAGAAGAGGACCTCGTAAACAGCAGAAACGAGTGCGAAACGAGTGCGACTGAAGCTACAAACAACTGTGGATGTGTTTTCTGATGCTATAATATGATAATCACAAAGTTAATACTGCATTCTGAGTCTCGTTTGCCTTTTCTCTTCTTTTCAAAACCGACGTAACAAACATTCGATATTTAAGTCCTTTTGTGTCATCCACGAGGCCAATTTCTGAAACGGCGAGACTCACGCAGCAGCTCGCCCCTGTGTTCGCCCTCACAATGAGAGCCGTGACCAGCGAGAGGCGGGTGAATGATGGGGTCGTGGGTGAGGACGGGTGAGGATGGGTGAGGACGGGGGAGGACGGGTGAGGACGGGGGAGGGTCCTGTTCCCGCGTGCCTTTTGGGCCCTCGGGGGGGCGGGGGACTGCGCCGAACCCCGCCCCCCCGTTTACGCACACGTGCGAATGTTTGCGTCGTAACAACTCGGCGCTTTGTCCCGGCGCTCGCCAAAAACTCGAGCTGGAAGTGAAATGATGACGTAAACAAACAGCTCCTCCTCGTTTTTAAGGAGACTGAGGCATGAAAACATCAGCTCCGTTCTCAAAGCTCAAAGTTAATGTCAATGTTTGGTCAATTCCTCTTTTTATTTGTGGCTTCGGAGAACGAACTGATCCTGATTCAAGAACAAGACAAGAACCACAAGAACCACAAGAACACAAGAACCACAAGAACCACAAGAACCTCAAGAACCACATAACCACAAAAACCACAAGAACCTCCAAAACCTCAAGAACCACAAGAACCTCAAGAACCACAAGAACCAGAAGAACCCTGAGAACCTCGCGAACCACAAGAACCACAAGAACCTCAAGAACCACAAGAACCACAATGATAGAAACTTGACTGTGGATGTGTTCACTCTCGCTCACCACATCGAAACTAAACCTGAACCAAATTATGACCTAGAACTAGACCAGAACCAGAACTAGACCAGGACCAGAACTAGACCAGGACCAGAACTAGATCAGGACCAGAACTAGACCAGGACCAGAACTAGATCAAACCAAGTTGACGTCAGAACTACTGGAACTAGGGCCACAGAAAGCTTTAACTTGAAAATGAGAAGTATTAGTATTTGTAGATGGATGATAGTGAGTCATTTCCCAGCAGCCCCTGAGCCTGGTGCGAGGTGTGGGTTCGACTCCCTGGGGACGGCATCATTAATCACTGGTGAAAGTAGGTTCAGGCCTGTCCAGGCTCCAAAGCGGGGCCCGAGGCCCAAGGCCCGAGGCCGCGATCACGACACCTGAAAGGACCCGGCTTCATGATGAATGTGTTCTTAATGCTCAGTGAAGCTTTGAGTCGCTTTATGTAGATCCAGCTCTTTGGTCAATATTAGTGTGTTTGACCCAGTGGAAGTCAAGAGGAGAGGGCCCAGGCTGCACTCACACGGGGCCTGGTTTAGTCCTAGTTTGGCCCTGGTTTGGTCCTGGTTTAGTCTTGGTTTGGCCCTGGTTTAGTCCTCGTTTGGGCCTGGTTTGGCCCTGGTTTAGTCATGGTTTGGCCCTGGTTTAGTCCTGGTTTAGTCCTGGTTGGGGCCTGATTTAGTCATGGTTTGGCCCTGGTTTAGTCCTGGTTTAGTCCTGGTTTGGGCCTGGCTTAGTCATGGTTTAGTCATGGTTTGGGCCTGGTTTAGTCCTGGTTTAGTCATGGTTTGGTCCTGGTTTGGCCCTGGTTTAGTCCTGGTTTAGTCATGGTTTGGCCCTGGTTAGGCCCTGGTTTAGTCCTGATTTAGTCATGGTTTGGCCCTGGTTTGGCCCTGGTTTAGTCCTGATTTAGTCATGGTTTGGCCCTGGTTTAGTCCTGGTTTGGCCCTGGTTTAGTCCTGGCATGGCCCTGGTTTGGCCCTGGTTTAGTCATGGTTTGGCCGTGGTTTAGTCCTGGTTTGGCCCTGGTTTAGTCCTGGTTTGGCCCTGGTTTAGTCATGGTTTGGCCCTGGTTTAATCCTGGTTTGGCCCCGGTTTAGTCATGGTTTAACCCTGGTTTGGCCCTGGTTTAGTCATAGTTTGGCCCTGGTTTAGTCCTGGTTTAATCCTGGTTTGGCCCTGGTTTAGTCATGGTTAAGCCCTGGTTTAGTCATGGTTTAGTCCTGGTTTGGCCCTGGTTTAGTCATGGTTTAGTCCTGGTTTGGCCCTGGTTTAGTCCTGGGTTGGCCCTGGTTGGGCCCTGGTTTAGTCATGGTTTAGCCCTGGTTTAGTCATGGTTTGGCCCTGGTTTGTCATGGTTTAGTCCTGGTTTGGCCCTGGTTTAGTCCTGGTTTAATCCTGGTTTGGCCCTGGTTTAGTCATGGTTTAATCCTGGTTTAGCCCTGGTTTAGTCATGGTTTGGCCCTGGTTTAGTCATAGTTTGGCCATGTTTTAGCCCTGGTTTGGCCCTGGTTTAGTCATGGTTTAGTCCTGGTTTGGCCCTGGTTTAGTCATGGTTTAGTCCTGGTTTGGCCCTGGTTTAGTCCTGGGTTGGCCCTGGTTGGGCCCTGGTTTAGTCATGGTTTAGCCCTGGTTTAGTCATGGTTTAGTCATGGTTTGGCCCTGGTTTGTCATGGTTTAGTCCTGGTTTGGCCCTGGTTTAGTCCTGGTTTAATCCTGGTTTGGCCCTGGTTTAGTCCTGGTTTGGCCCTGGTTTAGTCATGGTTTGGCCCTGGTTTAATCCTGGTTTGGCCACGGTTTAGTCATGGTTTAACCCTAGTTTGGCCCTGGTTTAGTCATAGTTTGGCCCTGGTTTAGTCCTGGTTTAATCATGGTTTGGCCCTGGTTTAGTCATGGTTTAGCCCTGGTTTAGTCATGGTTTAGTCCTGGTTTGGCCCTGGTTTAGTCATGGTTTAGTCCTGGTTTGGCCCTGGTTTAGTCCTGGGTTGGCCCTGGTTGGGCCCTGGTTTAGTCATGGTTTAGCCCTGGTTTAGTCATGGTTTGGCCCTGGTTTGTCATGGTTTAGTCCTGGTTTGGCCCTGGTTTAGTCCTGGTTTAATCCTGGTTTGGCCCTGGTTTAGTCATGGTTTAATCCTGGTTTAGCCCTGGTTTAGTCATGGTTTAGCCCTGGTTTAGTCATAGTTTGGCCATGTTTTAGCCCTGGTTTGGCCCTGGTTTAGTCATGGTTTAGTCCTGGTTTGGCCCTGGTTTAGTCATGGTTTAGTCCTGGTTTGGCCCTGGTTTAGTCATAATTTGGGCCTGGTTTAGCCCTGGTTTGGCCCTGGTTTGGCCCTGGTTTAGTCATGGTTTAGCCCTGGTTTAGCCCTGGTTTGGCCCTGGTTTAGTCATGGTTTGGCCCTGGTTTAATCCTGGTTTGGCCCTGGTTTAGTCATAGTTTGGCCTTGGTTTAGTCCTGGTTTAATCCTGGTTTGGCCCTGGTTTAGTCCTGGGTTGGCCCTGGTTGGGCCCTGGTTTAGTCATGGTTTAGCCCTGGTTTAGTCATGGTTTAGTCATGGTTTGGCCCTGGTTTGTCATGGTTTAGTCCTGGTTTGGCCCTGGTTTAGACCTGGTTTAATCCTGGTTTGGCCCTGGTTTAGTCATGGTTTAATCCTGGTTTAGCCCTGGTTTAGTCATGGTTTAGTCATGGTTTGGCCCTGGTTTAGTCATGGTTTAGCCATGGTTTGGCCCTGGTTTAGCCCTGGTTTGGCCCTGGTTTAGTCATGGTTTAGTCCTGTTTTGGTGCTGGTTTGGCCCTGGTTTAGTCATGGTTTAGTCCTGGTTCGGCCTTGGTTTGGCCCTGGTTTAGTCATAGTTTGGCCATGGTTTAGCCCTGGTTTGGCCCTGGTTTGGCCCTGGATTGGCCCTGGTTTAGTCATAGTTTGGCCATGGTTTAGCCCTGGTTTGGCCCTGGTTTGGCCCTGGTTTAGCCCTGGTTTGGCCCTGGTTTGGCCCAGGTTTAGCCCTGGTTTAGCCCTGGTTTGGCCCTGGTTTGGCCCTGGTTTAGTCATGGTTTGGCCCTGGTTTGGCCCTGGTTTAGTCCTGGTTTGGCCCTGGTTTAGTCATGGTTTGGCCCTGGTTTAATCCTGGTTTGGCCCCGGTTTAGTCATGGTTTAACCCTGGTTTGGCCCTGGTTTAGTCATAGTTTGGCCCTGGTTTAGTCCTGGTTTAATCCTGGTTTGGCCCTGGTTTAGTCATGGTTTAGCCCTGGTTTAGTCATGGTTTAGTCCTGGTTTGGCCCTGGTTTCGTCATGGTTTAGTCCTGGTTTGGCCCTGGTTTAGTCCTGGGTTGGCCCTGGTTGGGCCCTGGTTTAGTCATGGTTTAGCCCTGGTTTAGTCATGGTTTAGTCATGGTTTGGCCCTGGTTTGTCATGGTTTAGTCCTGGTTTGGCCCTGGTTTAGTCCTGGTTTAATCCTGGTTTGGCCCTGGTTTAGTCCTGGTTTGGCCCTGGTTTAGTCATGGTTTGGCCCTGGTTTAATCCTGGTTTGGCCCCGGTTTAGTCATGGTTTAACCCTAGTTTGGCCCTGGTTTAGTCATAGTTTGGCCCTGGTTTAGTCCTGGTTTAATCCTGGTTTGGCCCTGGTTTAGTCATGGTTTAGCCCTGGTTTAGTCATGGTTTAGTCCTGGTTTGGCCCTGGTTTAGTCATGGTTTAGTCCTGGTTTGGCCCTGGTTTAGTCCTGGGTTGGCCCTGGTTGGGCCCTGGTTTAGTCATGGTTTAGCCCTGGTTTAGTCATGGTTTGGCCCTGGTTTGTCATGGTTTAGTCCTGGTTTGGCCCTGGTTTAGTCCTGGTTTAATCCTGGTTTGGCCCTGGTTTAGTCATGGTTTAATCCTGGTTTAGCCCTGGTTTAGTCATGGTTTGGCCCTGGTTTAGTCATAGTTTGGCCATGTTTTAGCCCTGGTTTGGCCCTGGTTTAGTCATGGTTTAGTCCTGGTTTGGCCCTGGTTTAGTCATGGTTTAGTCCTGGTTTAGCCCTGGTTTGGCCCTGGTTTGGCCCTGGTTTAGTCATGGTTTAGCCCTGGTTTAGCCCTGGTTTGGCCCTGGTTTAGTCATGGTTTGGCCCTGGTTTAATCCTGGTTTGGCCCTGGTTTAGTCATAGTTTGGCCTTGGTTTAGTCCTGGTTTAATCCTGGTTTGGCCCTGGTTTAGTCCTGGGTTGGCCCTGGTTGGGCCCTGGTTTAGTCATGGTTTAGCCCTGGTTTAGTCATGGTTTAGTCATGGTTTGGCCCTGGTTTGTCATGGTTTAGTCCTGGTTTGGCCCTGGTTTAGACCTGGTTTAATCCTGGTTTGGCCCTGGTTTAGTCATGGTTTAATCCTGGTTTAGCCCTGGTTTAGTCATGGTTTAGTCATGGTTTGGCCCTGGTTTAGTCATGGTTTAGCCATGGTTTGGCCCTGGTTTAGCCCTGGTTTGGCCCTGGTTTAGTCATGGTTTAGTCCTGTTTTGGTGCTGGTTTGGCCCTGGTTTAGTCATGGTTTAGTCCTGGTTCGGCCTTGGTTTGGCCCTGGTTTAGTCATAGTTTGGCCATGGTTTAGCCCTGGTTTGGCCCTGGTTTGGCCCTGGTTTAGTCATAGTTTGGCCATGGTTTAGCCCTGGTTTGGCCCTGGTTTGGCCCTGGTTTAGTCATAGTTTGGCCCTGGTTTAGCCCTGGTTTGGCCCTGGTTTGGCCCAGGTTTAGCCCTGGTTTAGCTCTGGTTTGGCCCTGGTTTGGCCCTGGTTTAGTCATGGTTTGGCCCTGGTTTGGCCCTGGTTTAGTCATGGTTTAGCCCTGGTTTGGCCCAGGTTTAGCCCTGGTTTAGCCCTGGTTTGGCCCTGGTTTGGCCCTGGTTTAGTCATGGTTTTGCCCTGGTTTGGCCCTGGTTTAGTCATGGTTTAGCCCTGGTTTGGCCCTGGTTTAGTCATGGTTTAGCCATGGTTTGGCCCTGGTTTAGCCCTGGTTTGGCCCTGGTTTAGTCATGGTTTAGTCCTGTTTTGGTGCTGGTTTGGCCCTGGTTTAGTCATGGTTTAGTCCTGGTTCGGCCTTGGTTTGGCCCTGGTTTAGTCATAGTTTGGCCATGGTTTAGCCCTGGTTTGGCCCTGGTTTGGCCCTGGTTTAGTCATAGTTTGGCCATGGTTTAGCCCTGGTTTGGCCCTGGTTTGGCCCTGGTTTAGTCATAGTTTGGCCCTGGTTTAGCCCTGGTTTGGCCCTGGTTTGGCCCAGGTTTAGCCCTGGTTTAGCTCTGGTTTGGCCCTGGTTTGGCCCTGGTTTAGTCATGGTTTGGCCCTGGTTTGGCCCTGGTTTAGTCATGGTTTAGCCCTGGTTTGGCCCAGGTTTAGCCCTGGTTTAGCCCTGGTTTGGCCCTGGTTTGGCCCTGGTTTAGTCATGGTTTTGCCCTGGTTTGGCCCTGGTTTAGTCATGGTTTAGCCCTGGTTTGGCCCAGGTTTAGCCCTGGTTTAGCCCTGGTTTGGCCCTGGTTTGGCCCTGGTTTAGTCATGGTTTTGCCCTGGTTTGGCCCTGGTTTAGTCATGCTTTAGCCCTGGTTTGGCCCTGGTTTAGTCATGGTTTGGTCCTTACAATACTTTGGCCTTACATTAGTTCAGTTATAGACTTTGTATTGACTATTCAGATCAGATCATTTATATTTGTTTCATGAATTATCTGATTATCTCACAAATCTCACCCTTCTCAGCTTCTGCTCAAGTCCATGACAATTAGGCAAGTTTATATGTTTATCTGCTTTTCCATACAAATCTTTACATTACTAAAACTAAATTATGACTAACTCTTATTCTGTCTCTACGGTTGCCATTTTACAGTAAATTATAAGCTCTAATAATCACACCTCTAACAATAATAATAATAATAGACGACAGCGGCTTTTTCACGTTTCAGAAAACCACATTACTCACCTCTGACACACAGGCGTGATTTTGCCCCGTAAATCTGCATTTGAGAGCGCATCATGATGATTTGTGAGAGACTCTTGAGGTGAGAGCAGCGACAGCCGCCGTGTGAAGCCACTGTGCGAAGCCGCCGTGTGAAGCCACTGTGCGAAGCCTGGCAGCGGCGACAGAGGATTACGAGCGTTTTGACACTTGCTTTTGGCGCTGGAGTCGTTTGTTTCGGTGGGAAGCTTTTGAGCCGCGGACGGAGGTGATAATGTGTGCTAACAGGAGGCAAACGGGAGGCTAACGTTACTGCGCGTGACACCGGCCGCCAACACAAATGACTCTTAGCACATTCACACCATATTTACTCTAAACTGGTGTTAAATTAAGCCCTGGATTAGATCTGGCTCTGTTTGAATTGGGGTTTTATGTCTGGTGTCTGGTTTAGACCCTGGTTTAGCTCTGGTTTAACTCTGGTTTAGCTCTGGTTTAGACCCTGGTTTAGCTCTGGTTTAGCTCTGGTTTAGACCCTGGTTTAGCTCAGGTTTAGCTCTGGTTTAGTCCTGGTTTAGCTCTGGTTTAGACCCTGTTTTAGCTCTGGTTTAAATCTGGTTTAAACCCTGGTTCAGTCCTGGGTTAGGTTCAATCCTGTTTTTTAGGACTGGTTTAGGCATAATTAAGTCTGGATTAAGGTTTGGTTTTGCTCAAAGCTCTGGTCTGGGTGTGTCCTGCAGTTGATCCTGTTCATTCAGTTTAGTTCTGGTTGAGAGGTTTGTTCAGTCCTGGTTTAGGCTTGGTTTGGATCCAGGTTTAGGCTTGGTTTGGATCCAGGTTTAGACCTGGTTTGGATCCAGGTTTAAACCTGGTTTAGCTCTGAGTCTTGGTTTGGTTCAAATGTCTTCTTACTGAAAATTATCCTTTGTATTTAACACAGGTTTAATCAAGACATTGTGTCATCCAATCAGAATATGTGAAGTTTCAAAGTCCTTGATTAGTCCTGGTTTAGTCCTGGTTTTGTCCTGGTTTTGTCCTGGTTTAGTCCTGGTTTTGTCCTGGTTTTGTCCTGGTTTAGTCCTGGTTTTGTCCTGGTTTTGTCCTGGTTTAGTCCTGGTTTTGTCCTGGTTTTGTCCTGGTTTTGTCCTGGTTTTGTCCTGGTTTAGTCCTGGTTTTGTCCTGGTTTAGTCCTGGTTTTGTCCTGGTTCGGTCCTGGTTCGGCCCAGGTTAAATCCCCATCCCTTACGTTGCCCATTTCTTCCGTTGATGGTCTCACGGCCCACATGACCACGTGGCCCACATGACCACGTGGCCCACATGACCACGCGGCCCACATGACCACGTGGCCCACATTACCACACGGCCCACATTACCACGCGACGGCCCACATGACCATGTGACCCACATTACCACACGGCCCACATGACCACGCGGCCCACATTACCACGCGACGGCCCACATGACCATGTGGGCCACATTACCACACAGACTGTAGAAAGCTGTGACTTCCTGTGGGCCGGTGGCATTAGCGCAGTCACAACACAGCGCTGCGTTTCCAGAGCGACGCTGATAGCATCTTTAGCATGACAACGGGCTTCAGTGTGCGCTCGGGCTGTTGTGACACGATTACGAGCCTAGTCACAACGTTATGGCGCTCGCCGGCTCGCGCGGCCTGTTATCACGCGTTTATAACTACATGTTGCAGAAGTCGGATGCCTGAACATTTGAAGACAAACAGTCTGCACATGCTCAGTGGAGTCGTCTGCACATGCTCAGTGGAGTCGTCTGCACATGCTCAGTGGAGTCGAGGCGTCTGCACATGCTCAGTGGAGTCGTCTGCACATGCTCAGTGGAGTCGAGGCGTCTGCACATGCTCAGTGGAGTCGAGGCGTCTGCACATGCTCAGTGGAGAAAAGATGGACAAGCCAAAAATCTCGACTTCGTACGCTTTGGACGCTCTGACCCTCGGACGCGCGTCCAAAGCGCCGAGAGCGCGGAAAACGCAGGAATCACGTTTACAGACTTTGAATGTAAACTTGAGGCTCTGCACGCCCCGGTTTGAGGGTCCTTGAGGATTGTGCAAGATACAAAAAATACTTCATAAAATGTACCTTCGGGGGCAGCACCGAGCAGGAAGTCTCAGAACAGTTCCTCAGATTGAAAATAACTTTCAGATGGAAGTTGAAACGTCTCGATTTTGTAAAACATTGTCCAGAACTTTTTCTACCATGTTTTAATTTGTTTTAAAGTTTTACTGGTTTGATTTTATTTTAACCAAGTCTGTGTTCACACCGGGACAAAACCAGGACTAAACTGTGACTAAACCAGGCATAAACCAGGACTAAACCAGGACTAAACCGGGTCTATACCGGGACTAAACCGGGACTAAACCAGGACTAAACTGTGACTAAACCAGGACTAAACTGTGACTAAACCGGGTCTAAACTGTGACTAAACCGGGACTAAACTGTGACTAAACCGGGTCTAAACCGGGACTAAACCGGGACTAAACCAGGACTAAACCAGGGCTAAACTGTGACTAAACCAGGACTAAACCAGGACTAAACTGGGACTGAACTGTTACTAAACCAGGACTAAACCAGGACTAAACTGTGACTAAACCAGGACTAAACCAGGACTAAACCGGGACTAAACTGTTACTAAACCAGGACTAAACCAGGACTAAACCAGGGCTAAACTGTGACTAAACCAGGACTAAACCAGGACTAAACTGGGACTGAACTGTTACTAAACCAGGACTAAACCAGGACTAAACCGGGACTAAACTGTTACTAAACCAGGACTAAACCAGGACTAAACCAGGGCTAAACTGTGACTAAACCAGGACTAAACCAGGACTAAACTGGGACTGAACTGTTACTAAACCAGGACTAAACCAGGACTAAACCAGGACTAAACTGTGACTAAACCAGGACTAAACCAGGACTAAACCAGGACTAAACCAGGACTAAACCGGGACTAAACTGTTACTAAACCAGGACTAAACCGGGACTAAACTGTTACTAAACCAGGACTAAACCAGGACTAAACCGGGACTAAACTGTGACTAAACCAGGACTAAACCAGGACTAAACTGGGACTGAACTGTTACTAAACCAGGACTAAACCAGGACTAAACCGGGACTAAACTGTTACTAAACCAGGACTAAACCAGGACTAAACTGTGACTGTGACTGTGACTTAACCAGGACTAAACCAGGGTCAAGCCACATGTCATGTGTTTTAAGGCCCCGCAGGGAGAAATGGCGATGAGGACTCAAACAAACACGTTTAATCAGGAGTGTGAAAGTGTTCAGTGATAACAGGATTCGGGGCCATGTTCCGGGGGCCTCGGACCCCGATGGCTCTGGACCAGACGAGCTGGTCTCCGAGTGTCGGGGTTTAGCGGGCGCTCGGTTCCCAGTGCTGTGGTGTCTGTAGTGTAGATTTCGATTGATTGCATCAGTCACTATGGGCCCTTTCTGGTGCTGAGTCGGGGGCCGGGGCAGTGACAGAGCCTCTTGTTGGGGGAAGAGTGGCCCCTTTGAGTGTGGGTGTCCCCCCAGGGGCCGATGGAGCCATGATAATGACAGTGGACAGTAACAGACACGCAGATGTACTGGGCAGTCTCACCAAAACGCTCTTGGTTTTTTCATGTGGAGGCTTAAAGGAGACATGTGTGGAGGGACAGAGGAGGGACAGAGGAGGGACAGAGGAGGGACAGAGGAGGGACGGAGGAGAGACAGAGGAGGGACAGTGTAAGGACAGAGGAGGGACGGAGGAGAGACAGTGTAAGGACAGAGGAGGGACAGAGGAGGGACGGAGGAGAGACAGAGGAGGGACAGTGTAAGGACAGAGGAGGGACGGAGGAGAGACAGTGTAAGGACAGAGGAGGGACAGTTTAACGACAGAGGAGGGACAGAGGAGAGACAGTGTAAGACAGTGTCCACAGTGAGGACTAAAACCATATACAGTAAAACACAGTCATTTTGCTTTGGTTCCTCGTCCCTCAGTGATTAAATCTACAAGAGACAATATCAAACACATTATTGAACATTTTCTTGCATCACTTCTTCATATTTACCGTATTTGTTTTTCATAGTTTTGCCCTGATGCTTTGGTAAACTTGTTAGCATGTTCTTTATGCTATAGTTATCTGAATAACTGTTAATATGTTACGTTAACATACCAGACACTTACCACAGTTCTGCCTGTGCGTCATGTAGCTGAAGGTGTTAGCGTTAGCATACGCACACCTATTCACCATGTTCTCTCATCTGTTATTATTTTAAACTGCATTTCAAGAGGAAATGTCTGTTCTTGGTCTGGGATTTAACAAATAAATGTCCCCATAAATAAGACTTATACTCCAGTGCGACTTATATATGTTTATTTTCTTCTCTATTATGCATTTTTTTGGCCGGTGCGACTTACAGTCCAGAAAATACGGTATGAGTTTATCCTTTGAAAAGACCAGAGTTTGTTCATTATTTCAAGTTTAGTCCTTCCACTTGCATGAATCACTTGTCACTTCTTACTCTCACCGTTACTCTAACTTCAGAAATACTTTCCCCCCAAATATGTCGGTGTAATCCCTCATTCGTCCAGGCGTGTTCCATTGTAGAAAAAGCTTCAGTTGTAGTCATCTGGACTCAGTTAGAAAAATTAATTAATTCTACTCAGTTAGAAAAATTAATTAATTTTTCTAACTGAGTCCAGATGACTACAACTGAAGCTTTTTCTACAATTTCCCCACCAAGTACCTTTTACTCTGGACCACTACTTTGTACTTCCACTTGAGTATAAAGACTATTTTAAAGTCACTCGCTTCCTCTTCCCACGTCTGATAAACGCATTCATCAGGCACAATATTGATGACACAATCCTGATCTCTTTTCGTCACCACAATCCTTCCAAGTACTTTGTATATGTTTTGTATTCCACAGAACTGCATTAAATGTACCTTTGATACTCTTGTGTAATGTTTGCTTTACTGTGACGGGCTCAGTATGTGGGTTAAGTGAGTGAGTGAAGTAGGGAAGTAAATATAGGCCACTCCAAACACTTACGTATGAAGTTGTTCTGTTGTTCACGTGTTTTTAGACGGTAGAACTTAAGTACAACAAGTACTTTTAATATGTGAACAAAGGCCAATAAACCTCAAGGTCATAACAAATATATCTGTGTATTGTGTATCTGCTCTGTATACCGGTTCAGAACAATGGTAAACGGCGTAAAACACCTCAAACTACTGCACGTAACAGGAAGCTGAAACCCGTACTGTGTCTGAGTACACAGAGCGTATACTGAGGGTAGTATTGACCATCTCCTCAGAGTACACAGAGCGAATATTGAGGGTAGTATTGACCATCTCCTCAGAGTACACAGAGCGACTACCAAGAGTACTATTGACCATCTTCTCGGAATACACAGAGCGAATACCGAGGGTAGTATTGACCATCTCCTCAGAGTACACAGAGCGAATATTGAGGGTAGTATTGACCATCTCGTCAGAGTACACAGAGCGAATACCGAGTGTAGTATTGACCATCTCCTCAGAGTACACAGAGCGATACCGAATTTAGTATTGACCATCTTCTCAGAGTACACAGAGCGAATACCGAGTGTAGTATTGACCATCTCCTCAGAGTACACAGAGCGATACCGAATTTAGTATTGACCATCTTCTCAGAGTACACAGAGCGAATACCGAGGGTAGTATTGACCATCTTCTCGTAGCTCAGAGAGAAACCCGTACTGTGTCAGAGTACACAGAGCGAATACCGAGGGTAGTATTGACCGTCTCCTGGGAGTACACAGAGCGAATACCGAGGGCAGTATTGACCATCTCCTCGGAGTACACAGGGCGAATACCGAGGGCAGTATTGAGCATATCCTCAGAGTACACAGAGTGAATACCGAGTGTAGTATTGTCCATCTTCTCTGAGCTCGTAGAGAACGTTCTGTGCGACGTCACGATCCGCCACGTTCGCCCCCCGATTCCCTCGCCGCCGCTCAGTGTTTACCTAACGATGACCAAACGCCGCCCGCGAACCTGTTTGGGTTTCAGCAACAAAACATAAATCTCCACGGCAACGGCTCATGTTTCATATTCGCCTGTTTGCTCGTCGCTGGAACTTTCCATACGGCAAATATAGGCCAGGGGGCGGGCAGGGCGTGTCCCTGTGTCGCTGTGTCGCTGTGTGCCGGGACGGGTCGGGGACGAGACGGGGGGATTGTGTGTGAGCGTGGGGGGGGCGCGGCGTTGGGTTGGGCGGGTCAGCTCCGCAGCATTTGATTGTAAATAAGAGAGGAGTCGGTTCGCACGCTGATCGGGTGACGGCTGGGAACAGGCGAGCCATTGGAATCAGGTGGATATCTCCCTATCTGCGAGATCAGAGCCCTGTCACCCCCGCACACACACACAACACACACACAACACACAAGACACACACACACACACACACGACACACACACACACACAAGACACACACACGATACACACACACACACAAGACACACACACACACACACGACACACACACACACACAAGACACACACACGACACACACACACACACAACACACACACACGCACGCACACACAACACACAACACACAACCGCACGCACACAACACACACACACAACACACGCACACAACACACACACACAACACACGCACATGGACAACACACAACACACGCACACACACCCACGCACACAACACACATAGTGCTGATTGTTTTGTTGGTTGGTTGATTGGTTGGTTTCTTGTTGATCATTTGTTGGGGTTGGTTGTTTCTTTGGTTGGCTGGTTATTCCGTTATTTTGCTGGTTGTTTCGCTGGTTTTTGGTTGGTCGGTTGGTTGTTAGTTGATTGTTGGCACGTTATTGGGGCTGTTGTTGGGACTTTGAAGAGGAACAGGAGAGAAACAGAAGAAGAACAGGAGAGGAACAGGAGAGAAACAGAAGAAGAACAGGAGAGGAACAGGAGAGGAACAGGAGAAGAACAGGAGAGGAACAGGAGAGGAACAGGAGAGGAACAGGAGAAGAACAGGAGAGGAACAGGAGAGGAACAGGAGAGGAACAAGAGAGGAACAGGAGAGGAACAGGAGAAGAACAGGAGAGGAACAGGAGAGGAACAGAAGAAGAACAGGAGAGGAACAGGAGAGGAACAAGAGAGGAACAGGAGAGGAACAGGAGAAGAACAGGAGAGGAACAGGAGAGGAACAGGAGAGGAACAAGAGAGGAACAGGAGAGGAACAGGAGAAGAACAGGAGAGGAACAGGAGAGGAACAGGAGAGGAACAAGAGAGGAACAGGAGAGGAACAGGAGAAGAACAGGAGAGGAACAGGAGAGGAAAAGGAGAGGAACAAGAGAGGAACAGAAGTGGAACAGGAGAGGAACAGGAGAGGAACAGGAGAAGAACAGGAGAGGAACAGGAGAGGAACAGGAGAGGAACAAGAGAGGAACAGGAGAGGAACAGGAGAGGAACAGGAGAGGAACAGGAGAGGAACAAGAGAGGAACAGGAGAGGAACAGGAGAAGAACAAGAGAGGAACAGGAGAGGAACAGGAGAGGAACAGGAGAGGAACAGAAATGGAACAGGAGAGGAACAAGAGAGGAACAGGAGAGGAACAGGAGAGGAACAAGAGAGGAACAGGAGAGGAACAGGAGAGGAACAAGAGAGGAACAGGAGAGGAACAGGAGAGGAACAGGAGAGGAACAGGAGAGGAACAAGAGAGGAACAGGAGAGGAACAGGAGAGGAACAGGAGAATAACAGGAGAGGAACAGGAGAGGAACAGGAGAGGAACAAGAGAGGAACATAAGTGGAACAGAAGAGGAACAGGAGAGGAACAGGAGAGGAACAGGAGAAGAACAGGAGAGGAACAGAAGTGGAACAGGAGAAGAACAGGAGAAGAACAGGAGAAGAACAAGAGAGGAACAGGAGAGGAACAGGAGAGGAACAGAAATGGAACAGGAGAGGAACAAGAGAGGAACAGGAGAGGAACAGGAGAGGAACAAGAGAGGAACAGGAGAGGAACAGGAGAGGAACAGGAGAGGAACAGGAGAGGAACAAGAGAGGAACAGGAGAGGAACAGGAGAGGAACAGGAGAATAACAGGAGAGGAACAGGAGAGGAACAGGAGAGGAACAAGAGAGGAACAGAAGTGGAACAGAAGAGGAACAGGAGAGGAACAGGAGAGGAACAGGAGAAGAACAGGAGAGGAACAGAAGTGGAACAGGAGAGGAACAGGAGAAGAACAGGAGAGGAACAGAAGTGGAACAGAAGAGGAACAGGAGAGGAACAGGAGACGAACAGGAGAAGAACAGGAGAGGAACAGGAGAAGAACAGGAGAGGAAGAGCAGAAGAACAGGAGAGGAACAGGAGAGGAACAGGAGAGGAACAGGAGAAGAACAGGAGAGAAACAGAAGTGGAACAGGAGAGGAACAGGATAAGAACAGGAGAAGAACAGAAGTGGAACAGGAGAAGAACAGGAGAAGAACAGGAGAAGAACAGGAGAGGAACAGGAGAGGAACATGAGTGGAACATGAGTGGAACAGGAGAGGAACAGGAGAGGAACAGGAGAAGAACAGAAGTGGAACAGGAGTGGAACAGGAGAAGAACAGGAGAAGAACAGGAGAAGAACAAGAGTGGAACAGGAGAGGAACAGGAGAAGAACAGGAGAAGAACAGGAGAAGAACAAGAATGGAACAGGAGAGGAACAGGAGAAGAACAGGAGAAGAACAGGAGAGGAACAGGAGTGGAACAGAAGTGGAACAGGAGAAGAACAGGAGAAGAACAGGAGAAGAACAGGAGAAGAACAGGTGAGGAACAGGAGTGGAACAGGAGAAGAACAGGAGAGGAACAGGACAAGTACAGGAGAAGAACAGGAGAAGAACAGGAGAAGAACAGGAGAAGAACAGGAGAAGAACAGGAGAAGAACAGGAGAGGAACAGGAGAAGAACAGGAGAAGAACAGGAGAGGAACAGGAGAAGAACAGGAGAGGAACAGGAGAGGAACAGGAGAGGAACAGGAGAAGAACAGGAGAGGAACAGGAGAGGAACAGGAGAGGAACAGGAGAAGAACAGCAGAAGCCTCCTGCAGAAGTGTGTGTGTTGGGAAACCTCAGGCTTGACTGGGATCTTCTCACTCACAAGCACAAATCAATTCGTTCTTGCAGACCACGTGTCACTAAAGGACTAGAACAGGACAAAATATAATATCAGCTCTAAACTGGAACAAGTACAAGTGTGAGTGCAAACATTCCACTCGTCCTACAATAACTGCATTATTCTCCCTCGTGATACAAATGTTTGTCTCTGTGTTTGAGAAGGTCTTTGCAGATAGATCGAGTCTGCAGCGTTTTATTCCTCCCTAATAACCTCTCCTGAGCGAGACTCTCAAGGCCGTCTGCGAGCTCCAGCGTTCACTGTCACCAAATGACTCAGCAACAAACTACGGCCTTCAACACAACAGACGGAAAGTGTTCATGGATTCATCAGAAGCGAGTGAAGACGTCCTCACGACAGACTCACGACAGATGCAGAACATGCAACGTGTCAGGACAATGATCAATATTCTTCTATTTACACTGAGAGTCTGAGATAAAGGGCCAACTACATTGACCATAATCTTTTGCGGTTTCAGTGCGTTCAACGTTAAATTGCTGCGTCTCAAAAAGCAGAATATGGGCATAAAGGTGATTAAAACGCAACAAAACAAATGTATGAACAAAGTAAAACAACTGTCGGTTTCCCAGACATTTAAAAAACAATAATTCATACATTCATTTATTTTTTTTAAATTGTTTTAATTGTTTTAATTCTTTTTATTTTATTTATTTTATTTATTTTATTTATTTTATTTATTTTATTTATTTTATTTATTTTATTTATTTTATTTATTTTATTTATTTTATTTATTTTATTCATTTATTTCATTTTATTCATTTATTTAGCTTATAGTGAACACTGATATTTTAAAACACATTTGAATAAACATTTGTCCTTGAACGTTACGAGTTACGATTTTTGTCATTTGCTTTATACATATTGAGAATACTTAAATCAAGTTGAACAAATAATGTATTTTTTGGATCTTTATAACAACTCAAGGCCCTTTTCTGTAAAATAAATATCATAAATAATAAGTGATTGTTTTTCCTCATTCCACTCATAACGCACTCGGAGGACATTTATAGACATTAATTTGCAGTTAATTTTCCGAGTACTTATGCGTAAATGAATTGCTAAATGTATTATGACGCTGCTAAAACAAGAGTCTGGAGTGTGAAGGATTAGGTTTGTAAGCCCCGCCCCCGTAAAGCACACACACGATGGGTTCATGTGCGCTGCGGGGACATCGCACACACACACTGAAGTCGTAAAACAAATGTAAAGGAGACGATTCGAGCGTCCAGAGCGTTTGACCGTGTTGTATGTGGTGATTCCTTCATTCTTACTTCGATCTTCTTCTTTTTTTCCATAATCTGCCATGTGTGTAGATTTTGACAGCGTAGCGTAGCATTTTTGGCCCGATTTACACTGCAGAACTCGTGGGAATCAGCGCCGCAGTTTTCATCCTGCACTTTCACACTTCAATGATATAGTTTTTGATTAATATACTTATATTTATACTTATTTTTATATACTCGAGTGCGACTTATATATGTTTTTTTCTTCTCTATTATGCATTTTTTGGCTGGTGCGACTTATACTCCGGAAAATACGGTAATGATCTGCGGGTGTCGATTCTAGATGATAAAAGCATAATAAATTCACTTTTACTTAACTCTTGCCCTTTAGACATGGCTGAACCCATGTCTAATAATATATTTTCTTTTGCAATAAGACATTTAAAAACACAATTTATAAAGTAGACTCAAATGTGATCTATTATTATCTGTTCTCTAGTATGTATAGACCAACAGGATCAGAGACTGAGATGTCTTCACCAAATATCTGATCATTGTCTGATTTCTGAAGTTGTGAGATTATTGAATTGCCACGTGAACAGTTCCATCTGATTAATATGATTTCGAGGAACATTGTGCAAAAAAGTGCAAATTTAACTGGAAAAGACAAACATTTAAGAGAAAATCTTACAGATTCGAAGAGTTATTTTGAAATTCATTGCACTTTCTCCTGTCAATGCAAACACGCTAAAAATCTGATCGAATAAGTAATATGATTGTTCTAGTTATGAGAATATTAATAATCAGAATCAGAAGGTTTATTGCCTTTGTCACAGTTTGCAAACATAGGAACTTGTTTCAGCGTTAAAGTGCAACATCAAACAATGAATAATAAAATAATAATAATAATAGCAACGTCTGTAGAATCAAGTAGGGCATGTGTAAATTCAGAATTTACTAATAAAATGACGTAAAAATGAATTGAATTTACTATTTCATGTTAATTGCAACTAATTATTTAGCCCTGCTCCAAACGTGTTGCCATGGAAAACCTCATCCATGTGAAGGAACAAAATAATCCTGAATACAATTAACTATGAAAATTCTTATGACATTTACACACAAAAAACAATTGTAATTTACGTCTTATTGTTATTGTGATAATCCAAGAAAATCTCCACCTATTAAATGAATAAGTCAAGCTTTTGAGTCAGGATCTTCATCATTTAACCCGCGTTCTGGAATACGGTCTGAATGGGGTCTGCAGCGCTCCGAGGGTCCCCACACGTCCCCGTAAACCCGCGCACACACTCGTCCGCGGCCCCTCGGGAGGAGATGATGTCCGACAGCTGCTGCTTGTTCATATTGATTAAACGACAGCCAGGATCATTTAACCATTTTAACGTGTGAGGGAGCACCAGGAGCCCCGCCCACTCCTGCGGCCCCGGGGCCAGTGTGCGAGCGTGTTTGTGTGTGTGTGCGAGCGCTAGCAGGACGTCCCAGCAGCGCCAGGCAAGAACACACAAGCACAAACACTTACTGTATGAAGGCGTGAATGACACGTAGCAGTTTTAATTGGATTTTATTAATTATTCATCAATGTTGCGTGTATTTGTTCACAGAAGATGAAATTAGGGCTTTGGCATGAGCCGTGGGGTCCAGGCCTCATCCTGTGTCTGTAAAAGCGTGTTTTATAGAGCAGAGTTCAGAAATTATGTCCATGTTTTATGTCAGTTTATACTTATGTTGGCCAATTATACATAATACATACATTATTGCCATATACAGTAATTTGTAGAATATTAAATGGCATTGATTAAAAGTCTGTATTGTGTATGTTTATGAAGTTGCTATTGTGGGGAAAAAATCACTATAAGGGGAAAAAATAATTATAAATCTTGTCACATCTTCCAGCCACGTAGACTGTCAATTATGGGTTATTTATTTATTTAACAATTGTCATGTACATTTGACAATCACCTAAATTAAAATGATCCAACAAGCTATTTAAAAAAATAAATTTAAAAAAAAATCACCAAGAGAAGAAGAGGTACGAGGCAAAAAAGAACTGGCCCAAGAACTGATCCCTGAGGAGAACCCAAATGCAGAGATGGAGTTTCCCACTTTGACGTGACCTAAATTTCTTAAAGTAAATTAAAACAAATGAAAGATTTTGATACTTAAACACGACAGATAAATGCTGTATGTCAACGATGCAATAAAGGGAGAGTAATAATGTTGTAAAGTAAAATATCAGTCGGGATGATGGAGGGGAAAGATTTACATGAATGACTTGAGGCAGGGAAAGAAAAAATGAGAAAAGCCAATTGTCGTTTTGGAGATATGCAAATAAGAATCTCAAATATGTCGTCTATTCCAAGAAAACTGTCCAAAGCATACAACAAATTAAATAAACGTATGTTGTAATATTCCGATATTCCTTAATACGTGATATTTCTGCCCTTTTGTGGTTGTATTTACACAGCTTTTTCACCTTTTGTGCAAGACTAAGACATTTACTTGCATATTTCTGCTGAAACTGTTGTATTTTCCAAGAGAATATTTAATCATTATATATATTTTTGTCAATATTGCCACAGACGATTGATTAAAAGGGTGCGATTGGCCGACTTTGAGACACATTAATTACATCAGCGTTTCAGAGAGATTTGTGGTTTATTAAAGACGTGGTCCAGGCAATAATTGAATTTTAATGACGACTCTAAAAATAAATGACTCCAAATTAAATTGCCATATAATTAACCTGAAATAAATACGTCAATGTGTTTTTGTTATAGATATTGACGAGTGTGGTGCTCGTTTCTTCTGCTCATTTGCATAATTTAGTCAGGAAACGAAAACTTGAAAATGTTTGTGGCTTATTTATCGTCATAGCGACTTCTCATGGATGTAAAGATGAATAAATAAATGGAAAGAAGCCGATCTGACAAGTTTGTTTATCATATCAACATTTCTTTTGTCCAATAGATAATAATAAAACCATAATTCACTTTTACATATTTCAACTTTAGCATCAGAAGCATGATCTTGTTTTTACTGTTATTGAATGTTTGTTGTTGTTTTGTTCTTTGTTGAAAGTGGTAAAAAAGTACAAAATTGTTTACATCAAATTCATTTTACAAAATATTTTAATTTCTTGTGTTATACAAAAAAATCTTAACGATTCTTTATCAAAATCATAACATTTATCGCTTTAAAAGGCCTCAAAATCTGTGTGATATACTTTTACTTTTATCTCAAAGTACATTTTACTTTACATTTGATTTTACTAGGTGCAACTTTATTCTTACTTGAGTATTTGTTTTGCTCCTGTTTCTGTACTTTTACTGAAGTAACAAAATGAAGTACTTCCTCCACCACTGTTCATTGTGATGTGGCAAATGAAGTTTACTCTGTTCTAAAGAACATATTTGTGGAGTACAAAAGCTCTGTCAGTGGCCCCTCTCCCTCGGCCCCGTGCAGAGGGTGAGGCCCCCACACTGGACCCCCCAAACTGGCCCGTTCAGCCACACCCCCTCCACCTCTGGACCGTCCCAGACCGTTTGGACTCGTCTTGAATCACATCTGCTTCGTTTTGTCATTCGTTCACATACTCGGCTCTGATTGGGAGTCACGGTCAAATACAGGCCCGAGGGTGTGAGGAGGTAGGAAGCATGGGGTGAGAAACAGGGAGGCTGAGGAAGCACGGGGCTGAGGAAGCAGGGGGTGAGGAAGCACAGGGCTGAGGAAGCATGGGGTGAGGAAGCAGGGAGGCTGAGGAAGCAAGGGGCTGAGGAAGCAGAGGGTGAGGAAGCAGGGAGTGAGGAAGCAGGGGCTGAGGAAGCACGGGGCGAGGAAGCAGGGAGGCTGAGGAAGCACGAGGTGAGGAAGCAGGGGCTGAAGAAGTAGGGAGGATGAGGAAACAGGGGCTGAGGAAGCAGGGGCTGAGGAAGCAGGGGTTGAGGAAGCAGAGGATGAGGAAGCTAGAGAGTTTTTAAGATGAATTAAGGATTTTAATCTGGACAAATAGCCACAGATTGTCCTTCGTTAAAGGTTTGTTTTCACAGTGCGCTCTGTGGAGATGCAGTTCAGCAACTGGCCACCAGGGCGACTCACCACACGTTTACGACAGCTCGATAGTTTAATAGAGCTACGGCTCGACTGCTGCTGTGGTTATTGTGTTACTTTGTTGTGCTCACGTTTGTTTTAAGGCACTTTGGGGGGATTTGTTGTTTTTAAAGTACAAATAAAGTTGGATTGGATTTGAAGTGGTTTGGTCCACTTTCTTAATCACTATCTTTCCACGTGCAGATTACGCCGAGAACGTTTTGATCCATTTTTGTCCCGTTTTGTCCATTTTGTCCAGAGATCCATTTAAACGTTTGAACTACACACCGGGTGCTCAGTGACGCTCAGGGGTCTGCGGAAATGTACTATTAGCACCATAATAAAGACTAAAAGATTCAACAAAAATAGAACAATTTAAAAAGAAATGAACCAACAAGAAACACTGTTACTTTTTAGTTCAATTTTCGTAAGAGATTGGACCAATATCATATACAAAAGTAAATAAAGTTGTGTATTCTCAGAGATCCGGGGACATAAACATTCCGTACGTGACTTTCCTCGGTCGTTTTGAGCGATAAAAAGACAACATGACGTGGAGGCTTGTGCTTCGTCCAGACTTTTAGTAAGAATGACGCGTCGAGTTCAATAAATGAGACCCCCGCGGCGCTGAGACGACCATGGGGGGACGACCGCGGGTCATATTTTTAAACGTAACTAATCGCAATTACGCGGCTCAAATTAACCCAATTACAAGCACAAAAATCGACTAAAAAATGTACAATTACGCACGAAAATGAGTTCAGAATTGTGATTATTTGTAATTGGTTGGAGTGTTTTCTACAGCGACAGAAACAGTGCGATGCCCCCCCCCCTCGAGAGCCCCCCCTCAAGAGCCCCGCCCCCTCCAGACCCTCGTCCTGACTCACTCACAAGGATAAGGTTTGGAGGGGCTCGGTCGTCCTGGAAACTGCCACAAGTATTCAGTTTGAAGTTTGAGTAGGTCACGCGGCGGGTCAACCCCCTCCCACCCCCGCCGAGCAGACCCCCCCAAACCCCCCCGTGCGTCTCCTCACACTCGGGACGGGCACCTGTACCCCCTGTACCCCCAAATAAACCCCCACACACTCGCGATGGGCACATGTACCTCCACATAAACCGCCGCCCCCTCATTTCTCTCCTTCTCTCTCCCCCCTCCACTCATCTTTCTCTCCCCCTGGCTCCTCCCCCCCTTGCTCATCTCTCTCTCTCTCGCCCTCTCTCACCCCTCACTCATCTCTCTCTCTCGCCCTCTCTCACCCCTCACTCATCTCTCTCTCTCGCCCTCTCTCACCCCTCACTCATCTCTCTCTCTCGCCCTCTCTCACCCCTCACTCATCTCTCTCTCTCGCCCTCTCTCACCCCTCACTCATCTCTCTCTCTCTCGCCCTCTCTCACCCCTCACTCATCTCTCTCTCTCTCGCCCTCTCTCACCCCTCACTCATCTCTCTCTCTCTCGCCCTCTCTCACCCCTCACTCATCTCTCTCTCTCGCCCTCTCTCACCCCTCACTCATCTCTCTCTCTCTCGCCCTCTCTCACCCCTCACTCATCTCTCTCTCTCTCGCCCTCTCTCACCCCTCACTCATCTCTCTCTCTCGCCCTCTCTCACCCCTCACTCATCTCTCTCTCTCGCCCTCTCTCACCCCTCACTCATCTCTCTCTCTCGCCCTCTCTCACCCCTCACTCATCTCTCTCGCCCTCTCTCACCCCTCACTCATCTCTCTCTCTCGCCCTCTCTCACTCCTCACTCATCTCTCTCTCTCGCCCTCTCTCACCCCTCACTCATCTCTCTCTCTCTCGCCCTCTCTCACCCCTCACTCATCTCTCTCTCTCTCGCCCTCTCTCACCCCTCACTCATCTCTCTCTCTCTCGCCCTCTCTCACCCCTCACTCATCTCTCTCTCTCTCGCCCTCTCTCACCCCTCACTCATCTCTCTCTCTCGCCCTCTCTCACCCCTCACTCATCTCTCTCTCTCTCGCCCTCTCTCACCCCTCACTCATCTCTCTCTCTCTCGCCCTCTCTCACCCCTCACTCATCTCTCTCTCTCTCGCCCTCTCTCACCCCTCACTCATCTCTCTCTCTCGCCCTCTCTCACCCCTCACTCATCTCTCTCTCTCGCCCTCTCTCACCCCTCACTCATCTCTCTCTCTCGCCCTCTCTCACCCCTCACTCATCTCTCTCGCCCTCTCTCACCCCTCACTCATCTCTCTCTCTCGCCCTCTCTCACCCCTCACTCATCTCTCTCTCTCGCCCTCTCTCACCCCTCACTCATCTCTCTCTCTCTCGCCCTCTCTCACCCCTCACTCATCTCTCTCTCTCGCCCTCTCTCACCCCTCACTCATCTCTCTCTCTCGCCCTCTCTCACCCCTCACTCATCTCTCTCTCTCTCGCCCTCTCTCACCCCTCACTCATCTCTCTCTCTCTCGCCCTCTCCCCCTCCCTCTCCCCCTCGTCACTTTCTGATGTAAATGCTTCTGGTCAGTGGGCAGCTCAGGCTTGGCAGGTGGTCCCACAAATCCCACGTAACCCCCGGCAACCTCTGTCTGGCCAATCACAGTGCATGCTTGGATGGACTGCAGAAGTAAACCAGGTCTAAACTAGGTCTAAACCAGTTCTAAACCAGATCTAAACTAATTCTAAACTAGGTCTAAACCAGGTCTAAACAAGGTCTAAACCAGGTCTAAACCAGAACTGAACCAGGACAGTACAGAGCATACAAGGACTGAAACAGGTCTTAACTCTTGGTCTAAAACGTTTAGAAACCAGGAATCAATCTGGTCAAAAACTAGTCCAAACTAGGTCGAAACCAGGTTTGAACTAAGTCTAAACCAGGTCTAAAGCAGATCCAAACAAGGTCTAAAAAAGGTCTAAACTAGGTCTAAACCAGGCCTAAACCAGGTCTATCCCAGGTCTAAACCAGGTCTAAACCAGATCCAAACGAGGACTAAACCAGATCTAAACCAGGACTAAACCAGGTCTAAACCAGGTGTAAACCAGGTCTAAACCAGGACTAAACCAGGTCCAAACCAGGTCTAAACCAGGTGTAAACCAGGTCTAAACCAGGACTAAACCAGGACTAAACCAGGTCCAAACCAGGTCTAAACCAGGTCTTAACCAGTTCTAAACCAGGTCTAAACCAGGACTAAACCAGGTCTAAACCAGGTCTAAACCAGGTGTAAACCAGGTGTAAACCAGGTCTAAACCAGGACTAAACCAGGTCTAAACCAGGACTAAACCAGGTCTATACCAGGTCTAAACCAGGTGTAAACCAGGTCTAAACCAGGTCTAAACCAGTTCTAAACGAGGTCTAAACCAGGACTAAACCAGGTCTAAACCAGGTCTAAACCAGGTCTAAACCAGGACTAAACCAAGTCTAAACCAGGTCTAAACCAGGACTAAACCAGGACTAAACCAGGTCTAAACCAGGTCTTAACCAGTTCTAAACCAGGTCTAAACCAGGACTAAACCAGGTCTAAACCAGGTC
>NW_027316532.1:18782242-18829742 GCF_026437365.1 Eucyclogobius newberryi
TAATCAGATCCCACCATTTTGGACGTTCCATTTGAAAAGATTAAAGTGCATTAAAAGTTTCTCCTGTTTTTCTTATTCTGACATAGTTTAGTGTTATTGAACCTGTGGTAAATGTTTATCACAGTTTTACTCCCATTAAGTAGCAGTTTGTGAAGACATTTTGACAAATAAACGTTTAAAATGACAGAAAGTCGAGCTGAATCCCTCTGTGATGTCATCAGTGTGCGACACAGTTTACACTCTACACTGACAAACATTTCTGACAGTTTAAACCATGTTTGGACTAAATAAAGGTGTTTTATGGTGTTATTATGTGTCAGATCAGAACTGTTGTGTCATTTATCTGGAGTTTGGCTCTTGTTTACAGTCTGGTTGCTAGGTAACAGCTGTGGAATCACCTCTACCTATGTCATATTTGTGCTCATGTCCAACCAGGAAGTACAATTATGAACACAAAATGGGGAAAAAACTGTAGTCAAATCTGAACTATAATTGAGTTTTGGTGAAAAGTTGATCGTGTCATTTAGACTTAGTCATGGCGCTTCCCTCGATCTTGCTTCCTGCTTCGTTAACGTTGTGTTGGAGTTCTGTTTAGCGGCGCTCTTGCCCCGGCAGATGTGCGCGCATCCCGTGGCCCGGGCCCCGGCGGCCGGTCCTGCTCGTGCGTGTGTTTTTTTTGGCGAGCGCTGCAGTCCGAGCCCGTCCGTAGAGCCGACTCGGGGGCCGCGTCTATGGAAAGTGCTGCGTGCAGAGAAAGGAGGATTTGGTGCCATCAGCAGAGTGATGTCAGCACAAAACAAAAGGCTACCCACAATCCCCCGGGGCAAGGCGGGGGGCACGGCGGGGGGCCCCGGCTGCCCGTGCTCGCTCACACAAACACGTGCAAACAGGTGGACAGAGGCTGGACAGAGGCTGGACACAGACTGGACAGGGACCGGACTGAAGCTGGACAGAAGCTGGACAGAGGCTGGACAGAGACTGGACAGAGACTGGACATAGACTGGACAGAGGCTGGAAAGAGAAAATAAACAGATTTGTGTTTTATTTTTATGAATAACTTGTCACTTGTTGAACTTTGTGGTTGTGACGTTGTTTTCAACACAAACACAAGTAAGAACAATCCTGAACCTGAAACTAATAATTCAAAACAGATTCACTCAAGAAAAGAGGAAACCGCACAGAGCCGCACTCAAAATCCATATAACTCTCTGCGTTCTGTCCCATTGCTCCGTTTCTCTTATTCAGCCGCTCCACAATCGTGTCTTTTTGTGACGGGGAAACAAACGGCTCCTCTCTCTGCGCCCGGTCCAGGGCCGGGTCCAGGGCCGGGTCCAGGGCCGGGTCCAGGGCCGGGTCCAGGGCCTGGTCCACGTGTTTACGAGCTTGTCTGCACTGAGTCTCACAAAAACACTTGGTTTCAAGTTTCCCAGATTTGTGCCGTCAAAAACATCTGGAGGTCATCTGGAGGTCATCTGGAGGTCATCTGGAGGTCATCTGGCATTTGCCTGATGAAGGCCCAGTTGCCGAAACGTTGCCTCTCGACCTGTAAATAAATTTCACTTGCAAGTAAGGCAGTGTGCGGGATTTTTTCCCTATGACATCACTCAGTAGGAAATTACCCAGCAAACACTGGGCCAAAACTCATCTAATGTCACAACGTTTTTATTGAACAAATAAAAATATATGAGAGCGACTTTATTTTGTAGAATTAATGTTTAAAGAGTCAAAAAAGTTGTTTCTTTGTGTAAATTCTGCATAAACTTTGACAGATTTTTCAAAGTTTTCTCCACAAATACCTGCTCGATTGGTGTAAAACAATCATTTATATGTACAACAGGTATAAATACACCAGATAAAGTCAACATTAGAACATGGTAAAACCCTGTCTCGGGCCCTTTGAGGCGACAGCGCCCCCTGTGGTGAAACCCGGCGCTCTGAACGACATCATCGTGGTTTGATTGTGATGGTTTTTACGACGGCGGTGGAAGAACGAGGTCGCTCCACACCAAAGCTCACATTCAGCCGCCGCGCACACACTCACGGGTCGAAGGTCGCGCCGAATGCTTGCACACCCACCACTGTTCCCAGCGCTTCCTGCCGCAGCGCCCTGTTACCTGGCAACCGCCGGGGCCGTCCAAAAACTCCGATCCGAGCTTTTATTTTACCGCTGACGGAGGAGAAGAGAGAGAGACTGTGTTGTTGTTTTTAGCAGGAACAAGAACAGAAAGTGCCTCATTTTTGGGATTTTACGTCACAATTAAAGGTGCACTATGGAACTTTCTCACAGCTTCAGGACTCTCGAGCTCAAAGTCGATCATTTTTAGCTCCAATTCCAGTTCTGTTGTTGTCTATGATAAACTCAACTGTGACTTTTATGATAAGATTTATTTAAGATCACTTTATTGTCATTGAACAAAGGAAACAATTAAATGACGTTAAGCTTCTTCCCCTGGTGGACGAACATGGCACTGTTGATTTATTTATTACACACTAAACCTCATCAACTTATAGCCTATGCATGGGTGTGTTTCATGAATATGATGTGCATATCTATAAACAGATAAAGAATATTATTATTTTTTTTTATAATAAAATAAGTAAAATGAATAAAATGAATGGATTCATGAATTCAATGAATGGAGCAGCGAGTGTCCGACTCACCACCTAAGAATGTACATCGCTGTGTAGTCACCTGCTCGTCTCCATGGCGACGGGTGCGTTTGTAAGTCCGGTCGTGCCCTACTGCTGTCCATGGGATTCAGCTTCCTGTTTTATTCCACATTTTGAGGACTTTTTTCACATTCAGAAGATAAAATGTTTTGTTTTAAATATTTAATTGCTATGGCAACGGCCCTAGCCCTCAATTTGCAGACTCACCAGCGATGTCACACGGGCGTCCAACGGGTGTAATTACGCACAAATTAGGTCAGGGTTTTAATTTTTCTGTGTCACGTCTACAGGGCTTTTAGCAGAGGAAAGGGGTGCGTAGTGTCAAAATAAACTGCCTTTGACCTTTCAAATCACGTGTTTTAATTCATTTTATGTACAAAAGGTAAAAATACACAAAATAAAGTCAAAATTATACAATCGTATGAACCTGTCATGAGCCCTTTAAGCGGCGTGGAGGTGCAAAGACGGGCGTAGCGTCAGCAGCTTTGGCGTAGCTGCTGTCGCTCCGGGTGTAACTTCTGCTCACTCTGAAACCCATGGATACTGTGGAGCTTTTCATCTCCATGGCGACGTCACACCAGCCAATCACTCTAAATCCCCCACAACATCAAGAAGCATTTATTTGTTTATTAGAGTCTTGGTTCATTCTCATTACAATGTTCTTTCTCCCTCAGGGTCTGAAGCTGCTCAGCCCTGGACCGGACGATGGGAACCCTCTTAGGTAACACCCACTAGCACCCACACCAGCACCCACATCAGCACCCACTAGCACCCACACCAGCACCCACTAGCACCCACACCAGCACCCACATCAGCACCCACTAGCACCCACACCAGCACCCACTAGCACCCACACCAGCACCCACATCAGCACCCACTAGCACCCACACCAGCACCCACTAGCACCCACACCAGCACCCACTAGCACCCACACCAGCACCCACTAGCACCCACACCAGCACCCACTAGCACCCACATCAGCACCCACTAGCACCCACACCAGCACCCACTAGCACCCACACCAGCACCCACATCAGCACCCACTAGCACCCACACCAGCACCCACACCAGCACCCACTAGCACCCACACCAGCACCCACACCAGCACCCACTAGCACCCACACCAGCACCCACACCAGCACCCACTAGCACCCACACCAGCACCCACACCAGCACCCACTAGCACCCACACCAGCACCCACTAGCACCCACACTAGCACCCACACCAGCACCCACACCAGCACCCACTAGCACCCACACCAGCACCCACTAGCACCCACACCAGCACCCACTAGCACCCACACCAGCACCCACACCAGCACCCACTAGCACCCACACCAGCACCCACACCAGCACCCACACCAGCACCCACTAGCACCCACACCAGCACCCACACCAGCACCCACTAGCACCCACACCAGCACCCACAACCTCTCTCCTTCGCTCCCTCTCTCCCCCCTCTCTCCCTCCCTCGCTCTCTCCCTCTTTCCCTCGCTCCGTCTCTCCCTTGCTCCCTAGCTCCCTCTCTACCTCTCTCGCTCCCTCTCTCCCTAGCTCCCTAGCTCCCTCTCTACCTCTCTCGCTCCCTCTCTCCCTCGCTCCCTCTCCTCCCTCCCTCGCTCCCTTGCTCCCTCGCTCCCTCTCTCCCTTGCTCCCTCTCTCCCTCCCTCTCTCTCTCCCTCTCTCGCTCCCTCTCTCCTTCTCTCCCTCCATCGCTCTCCCTCTCTCCCTCTCTCGCTCCCTCTCTCCATCTCTCGCTCTCTCCCTCTTTCCCTCGCTCCGTCTCTCCCTTGCTCCCTAGCTCCCTCTCTCTCGCTCCCTCTCTCTCCCTCCCTCGCTCCCTCTCTCCCTCTCCTCCCTCCCTCTCTCCCTTGCTCACTCTCCCTCTCTCTAAATGGACCATGGCACAGAGCACATGAAGTCTGTGATCTGGAAGAGGGCCAGCTATTGTCCCCGAAGCAGCTGGAGAGGCATTACTCCACAGAGAGGGAGAGAGAGAGAGGGGGGGAGAGGGAGAGACTGGGGGGGTTAACCATAGTTAACCATGACACGGCGTGAAACAGGGGCTTCTCAGCACAAACATCTGAGCAGTAAATGCAATAACGTTTGATCAATCCAACATAGAACCACTGGGGGAAAAAAGTATTTGGAGTTGTGGGTGGTGTAGGAAGGTGGGTGTGTGGGTGGTGTAGGTGGGTGGTGTAGGAGGGTGGGTGTGTGGGTGGTGTAGGTGGGTGGTGTAGGAGGGTGGGTGTGTGGGTGGTGTAGGTGGTGTAGCAGGGTGGGTGTGTGGGTGGTGTAGGTGGGTGGTGTAGGTGGGTGGGTGTGTGGGTGGTGTAGGTGGGTGGGTGTGTGGGTGGTGTAGGTGGGTGGTGTAGCAGGGTGGGTGTGTGGGTGGTGTAGGTGGGTGGGTGTGTGGGTGGTGTAGGTGGTGTAGCAGGGTGGGTGTGTGGGTGGTGTAGGTGGGTGGTGTAGGAGGGTGGGTGTGTGGGTGGTGTAGGAGGGTGGGTGTGTGGGTGGTGTAGGTGGGTGGTGTAGGAGGGTGGGTGTGTAGGTGGTGTAGGTGGGTGTCCTTCGCTTTCCTCCTTTTACACGACTGTGATCGTGTCAAGAGTTTATGGTTTAAAGGGACTTTAATAAAACACAAAGTTTTACTGCGTGACTCAGGAATGTGTCAACTGTCTGTCAACGCACCACCCACATCCTCACCCATCCTCCTCACCCTCACCCACCCATCCTCCTCACCCATCCTCCTCACCCTCACCCACCCATCCTCCTCACCCATCCTCCTCACCCTCACCCACCCATCCTCCTCACCCTCACCCACCCATCCTCCTCACCCATCCTCCTCACCCTCACCCACCCATCCTCCTCACCCATCCTCCTCACCCTCGCCCACCCATCCTCCTCACCCATCCTCCTCACCCATCCTCCTCACCCTCGCCCACCCATCCTCCTCACCCATCCTCCTCACCCATCCTCCTCACCCTCGCCCACCCATCCTCCTCACCCATCCTCCTCACCCTCACCCATCCATCCTCCTCACCCTCACCCATCCATCCTCCTCACCCTCACCCACCCATCCACCTCACCCATCCTCCTCACCCTCGCCCACCCATCTTCCTCACCCATCCTCCTCACCCTCGCCCACCCATCCTCCTCACCCATCCTCCTCACCCTCACCCATCCATCCTCCTCACCCACCCATCCACCTCACCCATCCTCCTCACCCTCGCCCACCCATCTTCCTCACCCATCCTCCTCACCCTCACCCACCCATCCTCCTCACCCTCACCCACCCAGCCTCCTCACCCTCACCCATCCTCCTCACCCACCCACACACACACCAACCCACCCATCCTCACCCACCGATCCTCCTCACCCTCACCCATCCTCCTCACCCTCACACACCCACCCACACCCATCCATCCACCTCACCCGCACCCACCCTCAACCACCCATCCTCCTCACCCTCACCCACCCATCCTCACCCTCACCCACACACACTCCCCCACAGGTCCGAGTCCAGCCGCTGCTCAGTCCTGGGGCAGCTATGACCACAACAATAGCATTCCTCTGCTTGTAAACGCTGCACTTGGATTCAGACTGGGGAGGGGGTGGTTGCCATGGGAGACGTACAGCTGTAAACCGTGTCTTATTTATGAGCCGTGTCGGGATGGTTTGGTTTGAGACGGGGGTGATTCACATTGACTAATCTGTAAAACTTTTAAGAAATAACTTACAAAACATAAGAAAGTATTAAAGGTGCTACAGTTCTCCCTGGTTTTCATGAAATAAAACCAAATGTCCCAGTAGCCTTCAGACAGGGTGAAAATGAGACCGCTGTGTGCTGTTTGTGTCTAGTTTAATTCTTTATAAGGCAGGAAGTACCAACCAAAGGTAACAACTATTAGCACGCTAACAAGAGTTTAACAGTCCATTTAAAACAATCCCACATCCCTCCCCATAACCACCTGACGCATGAAGGTTTTGTATTCCACTCGAACCAAGTCTATCTAGACCTAAACCAGAACTAAACCAGACCTAAACCAGAACTAAACCAGAACGGAATCAGACCTAAACCAGACCTAAACCAGAACTAAACCAGAACTAAACCAGAACCAAACCAGAACTAAACCAGAACTAAACCAGAACTAAACCAGAACTAAACCAGACCTAAACCAGGACTAAACCAGGACTAAACCTGGACTAGTTCAGGGTTAAACCAAGTCTACATTTGGGCTCAAAACACGACCAAACCAAGTGTGAACTCGCTTTTGAATTGTCCTCAAAGTCCTCAGAATGGTGCTTATAACAGGAAAATGAAACGCATAAATATTCCCTCTCATCTTGAATCAAAAGATCAAACTTATTAATACCGTTTTAACTAGTCAAAATTCACTCACTGCAGTAATTAAGTTGCATTTATACAACATTTGATCATAAAAATACACTCTCTAAAACTACTGTATTTTCCGGACTATAAGTTGTACCTTTTTTCATAGTTTTGGCCGGGGTGCGACTTATACTTATATATGTTTTTTTCTTCTTTATTATGCATTTTTTAGCTGGTGCAACTTACACTCCGGAAAATACGGTAATCATTTATTTATTTATTTAACCTTTGGTCTATTTAACCAGAAGGTTTTCTGATCCATCATATATTATTATTTAAATATCACATGTTATTACTGGTTAAGCCACTTTCACTTTCTCTCTCTACTTTTTAATTCAATAGATGATGTTCCTCTTCCATTTTGAGCTCAGATAATTTTATAATATGCAAATGTGCACAGTCTGACTGTCCTGAAGCTCCACTCGCTTCCATAGAAGCAACAGAAAAGATCCAGAAAAGAAAGCGCTAAACCGATTATCACAAAAGTATGATAAGTTATTGTGGGTAGATTTCAATGTGCACGCGGACGCTCGCAGCCCAAACGCTCACGGCCCGTTCCTGCGCTCGGCCCGTCTCCTCTGCGCTCCTCGTGTCATCATTAATTTTAGATTGGCTCCTAAATGGGACCCTTGGTCGAGCAGAGCGTTTCTAAATTAGATTCATTTATATTTAAATTGTCAAACAGGCGTGCTTAATGAGACGGGGGTATTTTGGGGGTTATTTCAGATGGGCCGATAGTCACAGCCCAGAACGTGCGCGCACAAGTCTCCGTCAAAGCAGTTTTTGAAAAGAAATTAATCAAATACTGTGTTTTAGGTGGATATTGCTGCAAGTTAAAATAATATAGACATGGATTGTTGTTTTAGTCTTCAATTTATGCCCTTTTTGTTCAAAATTATCCTTATTTTATGCTTTGTTTGTTCACACTAACACGTCGACGGGTCAAATGGTTATTTCTATCGGACATAAGACTTTTTAAACACATTAGCAACCAAAAAACTTCTGAAATACGATGACTGAAGACTTTTAAATGAAGAATAACGTGTATTATTGCTGAAAATCTATTATTTTGATTCAATAATGTCACTGTCTTTGTTATAAAACGTGCTCATGGATCTGCTATAGAGTCTGTATGGTCCACATTATAATTAAGATCATTTTAACAGTCAAATATGTGAAAGGCGTGTCCTCTGAGACGAGCAGACGCACCTTTAAAGCTAACGTTTGAGTCACCTTTGAGTCGGTTTCACTTCCTGGTCGGTTTCACTTCCTGGTCGGTTTCACTTCCTGGTCGGTTTCTGGTTCAGTTCTAGTTAAGCCGGGGTCATTATGTGCTCTTGTGTTGCTCCGGGAAACTCAGAACAATCAGGAAGTCTGCACATGTCAGAGCAGAACTGCAATGATTAATTGACTAATCGTGTCTTGCCGATTATCAGAAATAATAATCATAGTCATATATTTTCATCATCGTAATCGTTTTTTGGATCATACAGACTCTAAAACGCTCAAGAAAAGACTTCGCACAACAAGAGCTGTTGCATTTTCAAATCAAAATGTCAACAAAAAAAATCAATTTCAGATTTACATACATTTAATACATTTTATTTGCAATATTTATACACCTTCAGTCACTATTTACCAATCATCATTTGGTTGATAACGTATTTTAAAAATCTAATTGTAGAATGGAAATAACAATTTGACAAATAATGATACTATTTTTTTTTTAAATTGAAATAATAATAAAAAAATAAAAATAATAACCACTTGTTTCCCGCTCGGCCAGCTCCCACCGCCGTAAAGCCATTTGTTTCCCGCCGCGCTGTTTGGTTTGGCAGGTTTATCGTGGACGGGTTTGGGGTCCGCGCTCTGAGGGCCAGCGGGCTTGGCAGGTGTCTCCACGCATTAGTGTGGCGGAGAGGCGACGAGCCGACAGCAGGGCGGCGACAGAGGGGAGGGAAGGGAAGGGGGAGGGCAAAGGGGGAGGGCCGGGGGGCGGGGCGAGGAGAATGGCGTTGACGTGTGGATTAGAAACTTAGAGATCAAAATGTCGAGCGGTGGTGAGAAAAAGAAAATCAGGTCAGTAAAAATAATCAGATTACTCAAAGATTAGATGTGATTTTGGAGTGTTTGTTTACAGTTTACAGAGAAATCTGATCTCCCAAAACAGATGGTGAAACGTGTAACCGACCAACACATTTAAAATAAGGTTTATCTTGTTTAAAACGGCACAAAGAGTGTTGGAAGTAAGACGTTTTTTCCATTCTCAAATGTAGTATTCCCTTTTTATTGAGAATCAAGTTAATTAAAAACATAATCCACTTTAAAGATAGAAAATATTAATGTTTGCAACGTTCACTGATATTGATTTTATAAGTGCAAGACTAAAGAAATAACAGCACTTTTATCATGTCAAGATAAGATTTAAAACATCCTCTTTTTAATAAGTAAAGTACTAAGTAAATAAGTAGTAAGTAAATATTTAAATAATCTGATAACTCCAGCTAAAGGAAGTAAGTACTGATTATCGGACCGATACCAAATATCCAGGTATCAGAAAGTATCAATACTCATGCTAAATATTGATACTTAAAATAACTACAAAAAATTCTTTATAGTAAAAGTTTTTCAATGCGTTTTAATCCAGAACTCGTCAATATCGGATCAGTATCGCATTGATATCGAGACACTTGAAATAGTCTCTCTCGTATCAGATCGATATCGTGACACTTGACATAGTCTCCCTCATCTTGGATCGATATCGTGACACTTGACACAGTCTCTCTCGTATCAGATCGATATCGTGACACTTGATATAGTCTCCCTCGTATCGGATTGATATTGTGACACTTGATATAGTCTCTCTCGTATCAGATCGATATCGTGACACGTGATATAGTCTCCCTCGTCGTATCGGATCAATTGTTTCGGTCTTTGCCACTTTAGTTCTGATTGTCCTGCACATCTGAAAAACAATGAGTAGTCGGATTACTCACATCGGATGCACACAGAAATCTGATCGTTGTCTGACTTCTAGCGTCATCGGGAAGTGTCACGTTGAGTATTATCGATATTATTAGCATTATCATTATTCCAAATACGTGGATGTCACTCTGAACCTCACATGTCTCCAGGAGCTTCGGGTGATCAGAGCTCCAGGAACTTCAGGTGATCAGATCTCCTGGAACTTCGGGTGATCAGATCTCCTGGAGCTTCGGGTGATCAGATCTCCAGGAGCTTCGGGTGATCAGATTTCCCTCGTGCTGTAAACGCACACCGACAATCGGATGCAATGATCAGATTATTTTGCTTATCAGATTTGTACCGGCCGTGTAAACGTACCCGGTGTTTACTCGTTTACAGTTCGGGACGTGCAAAGTAGTCCCGACCAAATCCCGGTTCAGATCCCGGGGCGCGCGACTCTGAAGGTCTAAGGTCAAAGGTGAACTCTATGAGAAGCTCGTGATGGAAGCTGAACCAGAAGCAGATTCACTGAGTATGAAAGATGATAGAAATATAATAACTACACCTCAATAAAACATGATAATTAATTCCTATATAACTTATTTTAGCTACCGTATTTTTCGGAGTATAAGTCGCACCAGCCAAAAAATGCATAATAGAGAAGAAAAAACATATAAGTCAAAAATAACAAATAATATCACATATAAGTCGCTCCGGAGTATAAATATATAAATATAAGTATAAGTCGCACCCCAGGCAAAACAATGAAAAAAGGTGCAACTTATTGTCCGGAAAATACGGTACAACTTAATGAAGGAGTTAACATTAGTGTATAAATTAATACTTACCGAGCCTGATTCTTAATAAACAGTTTGTTCATTATGATTTTAAGTCTTTGCTCATGTTTTATGAAAGCTTTAAAAGTGTTACCAAGCAACATCTCCATGGCGACCAGCAGGTTTATTGATTTATTGTTTTATTAGGATGGTTTAATGGCCGCCGTCTTCCCGGGCTCCTCTTAAAAAATATACATCAAAAACATACCGTGACAATGATAAAAGTAGTGGTTGTATATGCGTGAATAATAAAAGAAAAAGTAAGAAAACAGAAACTAAACTTTACCAGAAAAGTTACATAGTGCACCTTTAAGTTACTATGTATGTTTAAAATAGCTATAAAATATGTTGTATGTAATAATGTGTTATTTGTGTATTATTATAGGACTTTGAACGACATATTATGAACATTAATACAGTTTATTTTAGAGTTTTTCACATCAGATCTTAGAAATTGTGATTTGTTTCTCATAACATACTCATCGCGACGACATTATAAGTACAACTAAAGTACAGGTTTGCGTACTATTGACCTGCATCTTTTGTTGCCGACACGGCGCTAATCCCGGTGGGTGCTACCTCAACATTTAGCGTAGCCTTTAACCCCGGGACCTGCGCGCGGCCCTCCGTCCACTCGCCCCGGCTGGACCCCATTGTCCGTGTGCACAAACAGCTTCCTGCGTGCAGACTGCTGCTCGTTACCCGGGGGGAGGCGGGGGGCCGAGCGGGGGGAGGCGGGGGGCCGCGCGGGGCCGAGGGGGAGGGCTCTTCCTGCCGCCGACCCCCTTCACTCACCCACGTCCAGCCGGGCTCCACCGTCCCAGCGTGGGGCTTCTGTCGGGGGAAGAGGCTTGGCTGCAAACACAGGGGTGATGGACAGTTTTCCCACAGGAATTCTGGGAAATGAGGGCGGAAACTTAAATGAACTGAAGTGAGGCCAAGTTACCTGAGAAGAGGACCTTGCAAATGATCAGAAAAGTGGTTTACGAAGGACGACTGCAAAAGTGTCTATTATGATACACACAGATTTGTACTTTTTGATAGTACAAATTTAGAATTAGCGTTAGCATTGACACAGTATCACGTCCCTTTACAAGCACAAGTGTTCACCTGTTTTATAAAGTCTGTAACATCCACCACAGCTCACTGTTCACCGCCTTATCTGGACAATAAAGGAATATCTTATCTTATCTTATCTTATCTTATCTTACTTTAGTCTGACTTAGTGAAAACGCCACAAAGATGAATTTGACAGGAAGTAATTACCTTAAAACTGAGCTAACGCTGAGCTGACGCTGAGCTAGCACTGAGCATTGTAAAAATAATTAACCACCTGATACTCAAATAAAATACAATACAAGAAAATAAAGAAAGGCTCTGCCCAAAGTGTGTCTGCCTTTTATAAACCTCTAAACTAAAGATGGTCTGTACAACCTTCCCCTCAGTCTATAATAGACTTATAAGACCTTGACAGAAACCAACCCAGTCAAACCCTGATGAGGCACTCGGCCGGCGACAGTGTTCATCTTCTGATCTGAAGGTCGCCAGTTCGAATCCCTGACAAAAACACTGTTGGTTGAGCGGTCAGACCCACCGGGCCCCAGGGGTGGGCGGTGCCACTCCAGTTTCCCCCAGATAAATACTTGTCGTTGTGTCCTTGGGCAAGACACTTAAGTCAGCTCGTCCCCAGTGTCGGTGCAGTGGACGGAAGTTAGAACAGGACTTACAACTGACATGGAGCCTGGCGCATGGGCACTCGGGGGTTTCAGGGGGGTTTAGAGGACTCAGGGGGGTTTAGGGGGGCTCAGGAGGACTCAGGGGGCTGGTGGTGGGCGTCTCGGGGGGGGTGCAGAGTTTGGGTTAGAGTTGGAGGATGGTTAGTTAAAGGAGACCTGCTGAGAGTCCATCCCAGAAACAGCGCCTCCTTCCTGCCCTGGCCCCCTCGCCGCCCCCCCTCGCCGCCCCCCTCGCTGTCCCCCTCGCTGCCCCCCTCACCCTCTCACTGCCGGGGCCACAAAGTACATTACATGGCTGCTAATCAAGTCTGCTACTTAAATCTGGTCTCACACTGGCGTTTATGTAAAGTAACATCCAGAGACGTTTGCTGTCTTTTTAGAACGTTGGTATTTGAAGGTGGTGAAGATGCTCCTCGGGTTTTTACTGTTGTTGTGTCTCTGGGATTTTAAACTTTCTGTGTTTTTCGCTCTCTCTTTCTGTCAGGCCAAGATAAACAACGGCGTCTGCCTTTGTCTCGACTTGTGAAACCCGGGACAAGACCGAACTGATGGTGAGCATTGATTATTTTTCACAAAAACTGAACCACATTTTAGATTTAGCCGCGCAAAGATCCACCAAACGCTGTGTTTTTAGTCCACAACGTTTAAGTAAAAGCATAATTTATGTTTTTTGAAGAGACTGGCAATATTTTTCTTCAAAAAGCTGTGGAAAAGTGTAGCATTTTTTATAATAACTACACTTTATCACCTTAATAAACCCTAACCCTGAGTCTTTACCCCTTTAAGCCGTTACAAAGTCTGAATAGTTCTTAGTAAACAAGTTGTTCCTTAGTAATTAAGTCTTTGTTTGTTCTTTATTAGTGCTAATCAAGGTTCTCTTCTCATTTAAAAGCCGTGGTGGAGTAAATTTATCAGAGTACTTGCTGGCTCTTTCTGAGAAGGTGTGAGAGTTCATAATCAGGTTTCCAGCCTAATCCCGCCGGGCCGTCCTCCCCGTGCAGGTGCGCTCCAAATCCCATCAGCAGTGAACGGGAAGGAGCGGGGTCCTCTTACGCCGCCGACGAACGCGACGAACGCGACGAACGCCGACGAACACCGACGAACGCCGACGAACGCCATCGAACGCCAACAAAGACATATCGCTTCGTTCTGGTGCTCGAGATTTGAACTTTAACCTAACGCGATCATCATTTCTAGATCGTCCGCTTTATAAACCTCAGCATTGCTCTAAAATGGTAATAGAAACGGGTCCATTGACTTCCTGTTCAGAACGACGGCGGAACTGGCAAGCCCCACCTGCCAGCCCGCCTCCTCATCGCGATAATAAAGTACAGAGAGGTGGGCGGAGGCAAGGGGGTTGGTGAAAACGGTCCATTTTACGCCATTTTCTGAGCACTCGAGACCCAAAACGCAAGGCTTTGATGATGCGGTGAAGCTGATGTCCTCGTCTATAATAATAATCATAATAATCATATAATAAACCACTCGTGTACGACGCAGTAGCATAAAGTCAACTCCTCGGGATAGTTTCTCGTGATATTGGCTTGGACCAGGATAGTGAGTGACAAATGGACAACAAATCAATCAGAACGCGTGGGAGAAATAAAGATAAATAACGATTTCCGTACACTAAGAACCTGTCGCCTCATTTTAAAAAGCTAAAAAGTACAAAAGACAAGAAATAATGTCGCAGTTTGTGTGTTTGTTTGTTTGGCTCGTGGCTCGTTATAGGGCCACCCGGAGGAGAACTCTGTGGACGAGATGTTCCGCGTTTGGCTTATGATTCGCTTTGGCTTTCTTTGTCACTTATTTCCTCTTTTCTATCGCCACAAGTTTGGGTTACGTTTGGCATTGTTGGCGTGCTCGTTTATGAAAGAAAAGGCATGAATCAGAAACAATTAAAATCAGTCAAATGTTTAATCCCTGCCATGTACAATACTAATACAGAGATAACAGAGCTCGCTTACCATCTGTCCCGATCGAATGTGACCGGCGACTTACATGGGCGCTCCAGAATCGCGCCGATTTCCCTGCTCTGCCGTATATTTATAACATTCAGATATAAGGCGGAATATGACGGTTGACGCCTTTTCCCAGTATTCTTCCATGGGCTTTTTCGCACATCCGTGTCCTTGTAGTCTGCGGTCTCTCCGGGCAGGTGTCCTTCCTTATCAGAGAATGTCTCAAAAGGAGCAGTGAGTGTCTCAACTGGAACAATAAAGTATGTGTCTCGTAAAATGATGAATATAGTTGGTTATACAATATAGTAATGGTAAATATATTTAGTTTCCCCTTCAGTATATAGATTATGGACCCAACACAGTTTGAAGACGTCGTTGCTCATTTGCGCTGACGGTAAAGACTTTCAATGACGTGTTTTATTTCCGTCGCTCACTCAAACTCCCGCCGTTCACCCCTTCACTTTGCACGTGTCATATTTGCACTTTTCGAGCAAACGCCTTCAGAACCGCGCAGCCTGCTCCCGGATCCTCGGTTCCGGCTTGTTTTACCGAACGTAACCAAGTGCACGGCGCGTTTGAAAAGCGTCGACGGCGTCCAGCGCTCTTAGAAATGGAAATGAGCCGAGGGGTTTTGGGGCGCGGGCTAATTACCGCGGCGGGTCTTTCCTCCGAGCCCTTTGTGTCCGTGTGCAGAGCGAGGCTGTTAGTTTGAATCCATACAGTCCCGAGTCATTAGAATGTGTTTCATGGGTGAATCTGAAATGAGGGCGGCGTTCAAAAGCTCCCGCCGCACCCCGTGACTCAGCCGCGGCGAGCGCTACAGGTTATGTACGTGGTGAATACTGCCATGGAAACAGTCGGTCGGTTTCTTTGGCTTTCTTATCCAACTTTCCCAATGGTGTAGTTTTGTGTTGTCATGTTTGTGTGTGTTGTGTTTCTCGCATCGCTCCTCCAGATGCGATATCGTTTTCTCCATTTTATTTCCATCCTTTGAAAGTCTTTTGTTTTGAATCTTTCGTCCGTCCATTTACATCCGCACTGCAAAAAACGCCAACTTCTAATTATAAACCCGACGTTTTGTCTCGCTTGAGTTGTAGCTTCTTCAAATGCTTTCTTCACTCTTTCTTTGGCGTTTTTTCTTGGACTTTAAGATAACACTGGGCTGGGTTGCCTCTCCACAGATCAGACTTGTCACCTTTCCTGGTTGCGTCTGCTGCTTGTTTCCACGAAGAAAAAACAAGTTTAATCAGAAACTTCCACGCAACGATGTCTGAAAAGAAGCCGCTTTTGTAAGAATTCAAAGCAATAACATCTCCGCGGACACAAGCAGGTGGTGGACTCTCCATCAGGGAAATAACATGGTGAACCTTTAAATACACGGTCCGGATTAGCACTTTTGAAACGCTCGACTCCACGAACGACTCCTGGACAAACGCGGTACTACATCTACGCGACAGTTTCCCCGGTTGAAATAAATAACAAGAGGAGTATAAACCCAAGAACTTCCCAGGCCGGCCTACGTAATGGGGCCAGCTCTTCTACACAGTAGCCGGGACGGGACATGGGCGGGTGAGGGGTGAGGTGGGGGGGGGGGGGGGGGGCGTGAGGGGGGGTGCTGCGAGGGGCCCATGGGTGATTAGACCTGCACAAAGGCCCCAAACAGAAGAGGCACAGCGCGCACAATGGGAGTAGGGCCTCAAGGCGTGGTCTGCTGCTGCTACTGGCCTGAGGGACGGCGATGGGGTCTGGAGAGGAGGACGGGGAGGGTGGTGGGGGTACATGGGGGGGTGCAGGGGGTCACCGGGGTTAGGGAAGTGACAAGAGCTGAGGGGAGTTTTGTCCCGGGACAGACTAGACCCACTGCAGTGCACTGTTGTTGATTGGTTTGGGAAATCAACATTCAACTCCACCTGCTGCAACTCTGCGACGCCAGCGACTCGTGAGGCTGTTACTGGAAAAAGAGTACAACGAGGAAGTAGAAGTACAGCAGTATTAGTATTATCGCAATATTTTGAAGGGCAAATACTTATAACATTGTTCCCACATCAGAACATAGCACGTGGTTGATGCATCTGGATTATGGGATCTTCTTCTTGAGCCTCAGAAAACACTTGGTTTCAAATTTCCCATATTTTTGAGTCCAAAGGGGAGATTCAGAGGTCTCATGTGCCGTTTTTAAGTCCATAAATGAAAACCAGACTTGTTTTTGAGAATTTCTGCCTCAACGCACGTCCATTACAACGGCACACTGCCATTAGCATGTCAGGGCAAGCTAGCCTTTGTTTATTTCCCCATGGTAATTCTCTCTGCTGCCGGTAGATGGAGCGGTAACACCAAATCCTGATGAGTAAAAGCCTGACTGAGGGGAAAGTCATGTGTGTTTTCAGTAGATACATGGATTTGTGTTGTAAAATATGAGATGCCAAAGCAACGGTTCTCAAGAGACGGTTCAAGGCCCAACCTTTAATTGGGTATTAATGTCTTTAAAAAGTTTGACTGATTGACTAATAAAATAATTGTTAGATGCAGCCCAAACAAAGTGTCATTTTTATCATCATCGTTGTATTTTAAAGCTTTTTCCTTAATATCAAAATTGTGCTCATACATTTTAATATGGCGGGAATAGACCTGTGAAGAGGAGGAGATGAAGAGGCTGATGGCTCTGCTGCGGCTGATGCGGACGAGGAGGATGTTTTGTTATTAGGATTGCGTCGTTAGCGGTTGTTTGTCCTCAGTGTCGTCGTGTCCTTAGGCAAGTCACTGCACTTACACCGCCTCCAGGCACATCCACCAATCACGGAAGAGTCTGTTCCTATTTCACGTCCTCAGGGTTTGTTCTGTGTCGGCCCGACTTTTAATCACACGGGGAAATAACTCGGCAGCGTTTTGTCACACTAAAAGAAAAAGCACCGGTTTAAAGAACCACTTTGGGGACTTAAAGGAACACTGTAAAGTTTGGATTTAATCTTTTATATACATGATCTGTTTTGTGTCCCATGGTACAAGGGAAACATGTTTAAATCAAATATAGCCTTTTCTGATAACAACTGTGATGTTTATTCATTCTTAAAGGCGCAATGGACGATTTTCGGGATTTGAGAACTCAGGCGGAAGTGCGCATGCGCACTCCCCCGTGTGGACTGATACAACACACACGTGTGTTTGTTTATCAGCGCGACGGATCGAATCGCATCTCTCGTCTCCCGTAGATTTCCGTCTCTTCTGAGTCAGCTCGAACTGTCTTCTCCGTCCTAATTTTGGCCCGTACACTGAGGGAACTATATTATGATAGATCAATGCGCTTAGACACGCGGAACCGTGCTGCTCTCGGGGGACGAGCCACACGCGGCTGCAGGTGAGCGATAGGTGCGTTTTATGATTGATACGTGGCAGGACTAATCGGCAGTCCACGCCACGAGGAAATAAGACTCAGATTTGGGCCAAAAAAATCGTCCATTCAACCTTTAATTAAAAAAACACTGCACATTGTGGCCAAGTTGTTGATGTCATTTGATGTGTTGGTTGTCGAGACGATTCTCCTCCAGATTCAAAGGTGAAATCCAGTGTGTTTAAACCTGTGCTGATCTGAGGTCATGACCTAAAGCCCAGCACATGCACCAATCATGAACCAGAGCTAGTGCAGCCTCTGCAGCTCAGTGGGGTTCTGGAGGAGCTGAACACGAGCCATGGCCTGAACACAAACTGAGAAGGACAAACAGTTGGATGTGTCTCTGTCTGCAGGTTAAGGCTCTAGAACAGGGGTGGGCAAACTATGGCCCGCGGGCCATATATTGCCCGTTTGTCTTTATAAAGTAATATATATATATATATATATATATATAAAAAAAGGCATCTGTTTGCACTTGTATCCTTAATAAAGATGACGTGAAATGAATACAAAATGTATATATATTTTTTTCACACCAATGATCGCGGGGCGGCCCTCCGCTACTTGCCTGGATTCGAATATGGCCCTCAGAGGGAAATAATTGCCCACCCCTGATCTAGAAACACAGGTTCAGATGTGATTATAGAGTCTGTGTGCTAAACCTGCACGCTAAATCTGTGTGCTAATCCTGTGTGCTAAAACCTGTGTGCTAAACCTGCGTGCTAAACCTGCATGCTAAACCTGCACACTAAATCTGTGTGCTAAACCTGTACGCTAAACCTGCGTGCTAAACCTGCACGCTAAACCTGCACGCTAAATCTGTGTGCTAAACCTGCGTGCTAAACCTGTGTGCTAAACCTGTGTGCTAAACTCTGTGTGCTAAACCTGTGTGCTAAACTCTTATGTGCTAAACCTGTGTGCTAACCCTGTGTGCTAACCCTGTGTGCTAAACCTGTGTGCTAAATGATGTGCTAACCCTGTGTGCTAACCCTGTGTGCTAGCTCCTTTGCCCCGTTGTCAGCACATCACATTAACCCTTTGAGGTGTGCTTGTAATTTTCTTCACGCCTGTACAGAAATCACATGGCCCGGGGCAGGCGAGCGCCCGGGCGGCCCTGACGGTTCCACTGGGGCTCCACAAAAGGTTAAAACATCTGATCTTTTGGGCGCCCGGTGTAAATGTGTGTCCAATAACACGGAAAAGGCGATTTTCCAGCCTGGCACAGTGGCACCCTGCGCCGCCCGGGGGCCACAGCTCTGCCATGATTGAATTTTGAGAGCGACTCGGGAGCGTGAGAAGAGAAGAGAGACTCAGACAGCTCGCTGTCATTTCACATTTCAGTCGCTCGGGAAAAATCAAACGTGCACTTTTTCCTGAAATGGAGGGGTATTGTAAACAGCCGGCGATAAATGCATGTTTTGAATGAGAAAAGGTTCAACACGGAAGGGAATATTTCAAGATACGAGCGAGTGAACGGTGTTTCACCGGCGTGCACCTTTCACACTTAGATAGAGACATTAACGGCGCGATACAGACGCCTCCTCGGGGGGCGTGGACGAGGAGATGAAGGGGCTGATGGGGGATTGGTTCTGGTTCTTGGTTCTTCCGGATGGAGCCGTAAAGTGCAATACATTTATGCAGAAAAATGCCACAGTAAACGACAATATTGAAAGCGTTCTATGCCACCGACACGATTACCACGGAGCAGCGGAATCCAGTTCAACGGTTTCATAAATGTACAATAAACTGCAAAAAATAAAAACAGTAATTAGTCATTCCAGGTACTTATTCGACTTGCTACAGCTCAAATAACAAATTGTCCACAAATGCAAGAAAACGTGCACACTAATGATTTTGAGTCCCAAAAATATTATATAAATGATTATTTATTGAACAATAAGTCGATATTGCACGTATGTATGGTTAAGACTTGATTAAGTGACAAGTCAATTCTGAAATTAATTTAGTGAGACAATTATTCAGAACTTAATATGCTCTAATTATTTTATCTTCTTTTTTTTGTCCCTTATCTTCTCCTTTTTCTCCTTCACTCGTATGTTCTACCTCTTCCTGCTTTTTTCTTCAGTTTTTTCCCCTTCATGTTGTTGTTTTGTTTTTGTTGATCCATGTTCTAGTAAAAAATAAAATCGCAACATAATATAGTGACATTATTGAATTCTCATCAGACACTGGGAGAACATGCAAACTCCTCACGCTAACCTTTCTGTGCCTGTGCCACGGAGATGTTATCGCTTTGCCCGTGACGTTCCCATCGCGAGCAGGTAATCGAAGCTTTAACTCGGCGAAATTGGGCAGAAAATGGCACAATTGAGCCCGGTTTGACTCGACGGCGCCTCCTGCTGCAAAGATAGGGATACTGTAGCGTGGCGGATCGCTCGGCAACACAGTGACATCCGCATATCGACGCACTACAGGCTTTAACTTTGCTGTGTTTCTGTTGGTCAAAAGCCCGTGGAACACCACTTTTGACCCGCTGAGACTCTCTCCTCGTTGGGCGACCCCCTCCTCGTTGGGCGGCTCTCTCCTCGTTGGGCGGCTCTCTCCTCGTTGGGCGACTCTCCCCTCGTTGGGCGACTCCCTCCTCGTTGGGCGGCTCTCTCCTCGTTGGGCGACTCCCTCCTCGTTGGGCGACTCCCTCCTCGTTGGGCGACTCTCCTCGTTGGGCGACTCCCTCCTCGTTGGGCGGTTCTCTCCTCGTTGGGCGACTCCCTCCTCGTTGGGCGACTCTCTCCTCGTTGGGCGACTCTCCCCTTGTTGGGCGACTCCCCCCTCGTTGGGCGACTCCCTCCTCGTTGGGCGACTCTCTCCTCGTTGGGCGACTCTCCCCTCGTTGGGCGACTCCCCCCTCGTTGGGCGACTCCCTCCTCATTGGGCGACTCCCTCCTCGTTGGGCGACTCTCCTCGTTGGGCGACTCCCTCCTCGTTGGGCGACTCTCTCCTCGTTGGGCGACTCCCTCCTCGTTGGGCGACTCTCTCCTCGTTAGGCGACTCTCTCCTTGTTGGGCGACTCTCCTCGTAGGGCGACTTTCTCCTCGTTGGACGACTCCCTCCGCTTGGGCGACTCCCCCCTCGTTGGGCGACTCTCCCCTCGTTGGGTGACTCCCACCCCGTTGGGCGACTACTCTCTCCTCGTTGGGCGACTCTCTCCTTGTGGGCGACTCCCCCCCTCGTTGGGCGACTCCCTCCTCATTGGGCGACTACCTCCTCGTTGGCCAACTCTCTCTTCGTTGGGCGACTCTCTCCTTGTTGGGTGACTCCCCACTCGTTGGGCGACTCCCACCTCGTTGGGCGACTACTCTCTCCTTGTTGGGCGACTCTCTCCTTGTGGGCGATTCCCCCCTCGTTGGGCGACTCCCTCCTCATTGGGCGACTCCCTCCTCGTTGGGCGACTCTCCTCATTGGCGACTCCCTCCTCATTGGGCGACTCCCTCCTCGTTGGGCGACTCTCTCTTCGTTGGGCGACTCCCTCCTTGTTGGGCGACTCCCTCCTCGTTGGGCGACTCTCTCCTCATTGGGCGACTCTCTCCTCGTTGGGCGACTCCCCCCTCGTTGGGTGACTCCCTCCTCGTTGGGCGACTCCCCCCTCGTTGGGCGACTCCCACCTCGTTGGGCAACTCTCACCTCGTTGGGCAACTCCCACCTCGTTGGGCGACTCCCTCCCCGTTGGGCGACTCTCTCCTCGTTGGGCGACTCTCTCCTTGTGGGCGACTCCCCCCTCGTTGGGCGACTCCCTCCTCATTGGGCGACTTTTTCCTCATTGTGCGACTCCCTCCTCGTTGGGCGACTACTCTCTCCTCGTTGGGCGACTCTCCTCGTTGGGCGACTCCCTCCTCATTGGGCGACTCCCCCCTCGTTGGGCGACTCACTCCTTATTGGGCGACTCCCTCCTCATTGGGCGACTCCCTCCACGTTGGGCGACTTCCTCTTCGTTGGGCAACTCCCTCCTCGTTGGGCGACTCCCTCCTCGTTAGGCGTGTCCCCCTTCGTTGGGCGACTCCTTCTTCGTTGGGCGACTCCCCCTTCGTTGGGCGACTCCTTCTTCGTTGGGCGACTCCCTCCTCGTTGGGCGATTCTCTTCTCGTTGGGCGACTCTCTCCTTGTTGGGCGACTGCCTCCTTGTTGGGCGAGTCTCTCCTCATTGGGCGACTCCCTCCTCGTTGGGCGACTTCCTCCTCGTTGGGCGACTCTCTCCTCGTTGGGCGACTCCCTCCTCGTTAACCTTCTGTGTCTTTGCAGTGGCGGGGCTGGAGAGGACCCCGCACACTGGGGAGGACCCTGCACGCTGGAGAGGACCCCTCAGACTGGCGCAGCGTCGCGGGCTCAAACTTCTCGCTCAGACCGGGGGGAATTAAAGCGAATCGAGTGGGATTGAGCGGCGCTGGAACGACCGAAGCGCCACTCAAAGGGCTTTTCATCCGGAGCAGAGGCTTTGAGGTTTCTCTTTGAGGTGTCCGTCCCCCAGACGTGTCCCGGCAAGAGGCAATTTACGGATCACACGGGGTCAGCGTTTTGAAGTTTGGACATTGTTTAAATGACCAATATTTGTTCTTTGTCCAAAGCTTTGTAAACTACACTTCTGACTTGAGCGTGGAGTTCATCTGACCTGAACAAATATGGACGTTTTGTAGAGTTTCAGACGACATCGCGACATCTCAAAGGCCTTTAATATTTATTTCTGATCGGGTTCTGGTCAAATGTTTTGTCAATGTTTGATTTTTTTCTTATATAATGTGTTCAAGAGTCTCAATTCAATCAATTCTATGGCACAATGTGTCTTTTAACTGTCAAAAAGCAAATGTTTCAACCTCGTTTGTGGTCAACATCTCCGTAATTACTTAATGACATAAAAACTGACACAAGCTCAAATAAACAAGAACAGCCTCGGAATGTGGATTCATTATTCAACTCCAAATCCCAAATGATTTAAAGGCACAAGGTGAATAGGACAAGTTTTTGGAGCCGGTCCCAGCACGACTGTACAATCTAATGTGTCTTCTGAATCTTCTGCTCGTTTGCGTTTTCCTTTATCGATAAGACGGATCGTGTAAATGGAGATGAACCGGGAGTTTAAAGGTTCAGATTCATCCTCAACGTTCTCCCGAAACCCTCCGACAAACGTCATCAGTGTTAAGTAAATGTTTGTGTCATTTGTCACAAGACGGCGTCTCGAGCCCGATCGCAGTAACAGTGCTTTTAAAGGTATTTAAAGCCATACCAAACAAACACATGTTCAGGATCATTTCTTTGGGCAGTAAAATCTGATAATTCAGGTGTAATTTTTGGGAAGAGAAAAATGATCATCACAAACACCAGGGGGCGTGTTAATTAATCTGTGTATTTCTAGAGTCACTGCTGTATTTGAAAGGCAAAATACAGTCTTAGAGCCCATGGAGACTCTGGAAACTCTGGAGACTCTGGAGTGCCTCAGGAGCGCCTCCGGAGCGCCTCTGGAGCGCCTCTTGAGCGCCTCTGGAGTGCCTCTGGAGCCTGTGGAGACTCTGGAGCCTCTGGAGCGCTTCTGGAAACACTTGAGAATCTGGAGTCTCTTGAGCGCCTCTGGAGACACTTGAGAATCAGGAGCCCGTGGAGACTCTTGAGAATATGGAGTATCTGGGGCACCTCTGAAGTGCCTCTGGAGCACCTCTGGAGCCTCTGGAGCGCCTCTGGAGATTCTGGAGCGCCTCTGGAGCACCTCTGGAGACCCTGGAGCACCTCTGGAGATTCTGGAGCGCCTTTGGAGCGCCTTTGGAGCACCTCTGGAGTGCCTCTGGAGATTCTGGAGCGCCTCTGGAGCACCTCTGGAGACCCTGGAGCACCTCTGGAGACTCTGGAGCCTGTGGAGACTCTAGAGAATATGGAGAGTCTGGAGCGCCTCTGGAGCCTCTGGAGCGCCTCTGGAGCCTCTGGAGCACCTCTGGAGACTGGAGTGCCTCTGGAGACTCTGGAGCGCCTCTAGAGCACCTCTGGAGACTCTGGAGTGTCTCTGGAGACTATGGAGCCTCTGGAGCCGTGTGTCGCCGAGGTGTAAACGATCTCTCATAACTCACAAACTCACAGCTCCGAGGGAACTGATGGAAGCTGACACTGCACCTCCAGAGCCTCCCTGTGTCCCCCCTCCTCCTCCAGACACACAGAACGTCCCCTTCACTCTCGTCCTATCACAGACGCCTGAGGTCATGAAACCAGCTCTGTTTCATCCCTTCATCCTCTCATCACACACACACACACACATACACATACACACACAGATCACACACACACACACACACACAGAACACACACATCACACACACACACACACACACAGAACACACACACACACACACACACAGAACACACACATCACACACACACACACACACACAGAACACACACACACACACACACACAGATCACACACACACAGATCACACACACACACACACACAGATCACACACACACACACACACACAGAGGGGTGTTCACATTAACACTGAGACTAAACCTGAACAAAACCTGAACCGGACTAAAGTGTCTGCATCAGGAGTAAACTCTGGGTTAAACTGGGTTAAACTGGGCTACGGCCAGAACAATCTATTGACAAATGTGTAGCTGAAGAGATTTAATCAGTTCTTAATAAGTTCAACTCGCACGGTGATAGAACGGCAAAAAACAGACGTTGTATGTGTTATTTAATGGTCCAATAAACAAGTCAAACACCAGTAAGAAAACTATAAAGCAACGATACAGACAAACGACGGCTTTTCCTTTGTTGCTGTATCGAAATGTCAAAACTAAACCACCACTGCTTTTCCATCCATTGCGTCCAGACGGCCTCCGGTGTCCCCGGATCGGCCATTAACCCCGGGGTGACGGGGCGGCTCGTCCGTCACGGGGCCCGTCGCCGCTATCTGTGTTTGTTCCTCAAATAGACTCGCGTCACATCCGCCACTCGCTTTGAAGCGGATCGGTGCCGTTTGCGGCGACGGGACCGGCCCGACGGGACCGCCCTGAAGGACAGACATCACTCATTATTGGCTGAAATGTTGCACAGTGCAGCCCTAACGTGTAAAGTTTACCACAACGGAATACAAAAATGTGCCTTTATGTGCACATTTTACCACAATTTAGAATCCGTCACTTTGTTTATTTGAACAAGGCCAACGACAGCTCAGTCCTAACCTTTGCCGTGGTTGCTGGGTTACAAGGGATCCAGGTCAAATACAAACAGTTAAAGTAGATGCTTCCAGACCAAATAAAGCTTGTGAAAAGGTGGAAGATGAATGAATGGCACAAGTGAAGGACACTGGAGATCGTCCACTCAGTTCTAATAGAGCGTTAAAATCCGTGTGACCTCCCGTAACCCAATCACCCAGCATCAAAACACCTGTGCGCTAATATGGACTTTTCCTCCACACCGCACCCTGGTGGCCACATTGAATAAAGGTCAGCAACTTCTGAAACACAACCCGCAGTGTGAACCAAATGAACCCCAAACGATAGTGATAAAATGGCTCCTACAACGTCGCTGTACTTGCCATTTACCGACAGAACTAGCTCGTTTCTAGTTACTTGGGCCTAAATTGAGCCCATTTGGCTCCTGATGTGGACTTGGTTTATTCCTGAACCAGTCCAGGTTTAGTTTTGGCGTTTAGCCCTGGTTCAAACCCCATTTTGACACGGCGAATGTGCAAAGTGTGAATGTCGCGGTCCAAACTTCACTTTTCCGAACGCATCGCAAGCGTCCCGATGACTCGCCCTGGTTCACGGGCGGCGCAAACGTTCCGATGCAGACGGCACACAGTGGTCTCATTTTGACCCCGCAAGCTGCTCATACACATTATTTGCACTGGAGCTACAGATTTAACTTGAAAAAACAGGCACAATTCCTCGAACGGACATTCCCGTAAACAAAAAGCCTATGAAGCGACTGGATTGTTGGTAACATTGCACAAACACGATATTCTTACTCTTACGATGGAAAAATGTCAGGTCCAGGGCCTTTAACCATCCAATAACAGCACAAACAACACGGAAGCTCATTGATTCATTACATTTTTCTTGAATCTCAATTGGCAGAGACACAAAGAGTGAGGTAAATGGTCATATTGCAGAGGTGCAACGGAGGGATGCTTTAATATTCAACAAAATATATCCAATAATAAGTGTTGGTTCCGTTCGTCTGGACAGGAACGCGCCGCTGCTCTGGTCAGTTCTGGGTCAGGAAAACGCTAAAACAGACATCGAATCGTCCTGAAACGCAATCAAGCGCGCAGAGCAGGTGGAATTGAAAACGGAGAGACGATGGACGGCCCTGAGCCTTTTGGGAAAAACCTGTTCCACTCACCCCCTCCCTCCTGCACCCTCCTCCTCGACAGCCCCTCCCCCTCTCTCGCTCTCAGTACTGTACATACTGTAAGCGTAAGAAGAATCATAGGAGTATCACATAAAAAGAGGTCCAGGTTCTGCATTTGTTTGAAAAAAAACTGCATCTGAGTTTATGTGAAGAGCAGTGTCAATAGTCAGCGTTACTGGAAGTATTTGTACAGTAAAAGCGAAGAACGTGTTGTCTGTGGCGTCGCGTCAAAGAACATCTGAGTCTCAAAGGGAAGTCCAGGTTAAATGAAGGTGAAATACTATAATAATGTATAAATAATCTCTTTTTAAATAAACATGAATGTAAAATATGATGTAAATGTCTTTGAGGCTCCATTTTGGAATTCAGAATGTTTTAATTCAAACTTGCAGAACGTCTTATGCTAATATTGCACTGCTTCATGGACGTTTGTGGTCTCGTCGATTGTGAAGGACTGTCACTTTTCCATGGTGCGCTACCTGCTCGTCATCATGGAGACGCTGCTGCTTTGCCTGTAATGGAATGTGAGCTTTAACGTTTGTTCAATTTGCAGCTGTTTTATTGTTCAGAAATACCTCATCACTTTCCCCTCGGTTGATTTGACAGTAAATACAAATATACACGGATAAGTCACAGTTTTAGCCCTGAATACTTTGAAAATTATAATGTACGGGTTGACAAGAAATGTAATGTATGTATTGACAAGAGATGTATGTGTCTGAAGCGATGTCACGCACTCACTACTGCCACCTGGAGGACGAAAGCTGCATGCTCACTGTGGGTAAACAAAATATCTGAAAACAAAGGATTCTTTCTCTTCTGTCATGTCCCCAAAAGACCCCGTTTGTCCAGAAATGTGTGACTACGTGTTTGTTTCAGGTCGTTAGCAGCTAATGCTATTACTAGTTTACACGTTACTGCGCGGCTATGCTAATAAACGTTGGCCTACTCGCAGACAGTTTTAAGCAGCTTCATTTCCAGCTGTCCGGGTGTGATATTTTCGGCTCAGACACAAAGTCCGTGCTCTTGAAAGCTTCGAGGGCACAGATAATGGACTCACAGCACATTTTAATCATAAATAATGGCTTATTTCATTAAGATAATCCCGGTCACACCTTTCAACTTGAGAACACGGTTCCTGCAGTACAACGGAGGTCAATAATGTGATCGTTCTTGCTCCGTTTAGCATTAGTGATGCACAGCACTTTCAAGTAACCATCACGCAAAATTATTCTTTTATCTTTACTGTCCGCAAACTTCAACTGGGAATGATTGAAAACAGTTTGACATATCCGGTTTAAAAGTTAAGTGCACAGAGCTTTACAGAGTCATACTTTAGTGGAATCAGCTCCTGGGTCGATTTATTAGACATAAACCCAAGATCCAAACATTGCACTTACTGCAAATGAGCAAATGGACATTGTGTTTCATCGTTCTGACTGTATTTTCTTCTTTTATTATTGACATTTAAGTTTAATCTCTGTTCCATTATGATTCTTTATATTATTCTCTGTATTTTGATTGCATATTCCTTCATTTTAAGTGTGTTTTTAAAGGAAACTACAACATATACCCCTCTGTCTTTCTCATTTAGTGCATTTCTAGTTCTGTTTTTCCATTTCTAGACAATAAAAACCAGATAAAGACAAACGTTGTGAATTCAAGTCCCTTTTGTCACTGGTTTGGTTCATGTATCAGTTGCAGTGTCTGAGTAAACATCCTCCCTCGGTCCCTCTTTGTCTCCTCTGCGTCGTGTGAAGTCCCTGGGACAGTCCTTCAGCTTCACACTCGTCCACTGTGTGAACGACTGTGGACGATTGTGTCTTGGTCTGAGGACTCCGGACCGGACACTGGACCAGACTCTGTCCTCTGTGGTTTATGGAGCCGTCTCCTCTTCATCGCGGCTTCATTCAGCTCATGACGCAGCACTGAGACGGATTGTTCTGGCCACAATAACGCGCCGCTACAGCCACACTTTCCTTTTGTGTATTCACCAACTTTGCATCAGTGGATTTATTTTGCGTTTAGTTGTTTTTTGTCATCTGGAAACGCTTCGCTCGTCAGAAGAAGACTTTGAATCTTTTGTACAACAGCAAACTTTAGTATATAACACCCAGACCCTTGGAAATAAGTTTAAACTGTCTGTAGCTAGGCTAACGTTTATTAGCACGGCCGCCAAGTAATGTGTAAGGTAGCATTAGCATTAGCTGCTAACGACCTGAAACAAACAGTTCATCAAACCAGGTCTTTTGGGACGTGACAGAAGAGAAAGAATCCTTTGTTTTGAGACGTTTTGATAAATGTAAGTCTGAACCTCGGCACTGTCAGCAATAGAGCTTTGAAAAAGTTAGAAATGCGTATATTATAAAAGTGCCCCCTACAGGTCGGACGACTCGTGGAACTAAACGCAGCAAACACTGGGTAAAAACTCATCTAATGTCACATGTCTAATGTTATTTGACGAATGAAAACATATGAGAGCGACTTTATTTTGTTGACTTCATGTTTAGAGAGTCAAAAAGCTGTTTCTTTTGTGGAAATTCTGCATACACTTTGACTGGAATTAGTTTCCCTGGTGTGATGTCACTTCCTATAATTTTCTACAGATTTTTCAAAGTTTTCTCCACAAATACCTGCTCGATTGGTGTAAAACTATAATTTATATGTACAACAGGTATAAACACACCAAATAGAGTCTAAATTAGAACGTAATAAGAACCTGTCACACACTTTAATTCAATAACTTGACTAATCATACAAAACTACTAAAAATAGCATAATAATAATAATAATAAATATAGCTGCAAGCGGCAAAGATCGGCCCTCGCCACGCCGCCGCCACACCGCCGCAAGAGGAGGGGGCGCTAACGCGCCCCAATTGTCCTTTTATTACGCCTACTACTGAATCTGTGACGCTGTCACATCTTCTCCCCTTTGTTTTACCATCAAAAAGCTTTTTTATTTTGAATTCTTGGCAAAATGTGCGGCTTTGCCGCATAGACACCGTGACTCTTTGAATAAAAATGTGAATAACTTTTGACGGTTCACCCCTGAAGATGAGTCTCACCAAATTTCAGGTTAATAGGGCTAACGGCCTGGGAGGAGTTTGTGAAAGTCTAAAGTGTAAACATGTTCTGGCGATTTCCCCATTGGAATAACATGGAAGGTTTTGGTCATCGCTACGGCAACGCCATAACAATTATGACATGGGTCTCATTGACTTTTTTGATGGGGATGCCAAAATTGAGTTGTGTGTCAAATTTCATAAAATTTCGAAAACTAAACATTTAACCTCCATATAAAATCTGTAGGGGGCGCTGTGGTGCCAAATTAATTAATTTCACTTCAAGTACGTTTAGCGCAAAGAGTTTAACAACTGATTCTAATTTGACGCAATTCGGACTTTATCTGCGCAAACGGCAGAAATGTTAAATTTGGGAGATTTCTGAAATTCTAGCTAAAGTTTGCGGCTTCGCCGCACAGAGACCGTGACAGGTATCAATGTAATTTGAATAAATTTTGATGTCCCACTCCTCAGTAGCATTTTCACCAAATTTCAGCTTTTTAGAGCCAACGCCCTGGGAGGAGTTCGTAAAAGTACGAAGTTTGGAAAAACTCCCGAGTCATGCTTAGCCATTTTTGAACCAATATGGCCGACATTTGGTTGGGTGGACGGCGTTGCCGTAATAATATTTTTTACTTCTCTTGTCACCATCTACCTCTGCGCCAAATTTCATGATTCTACGATCAGATTTTTTTGGGGTCATTTCCTATCTCTCAATGCATTTTTGGTACATTTGGGGGCGCTGACGCGCCAATTTTTTTATTTTACAAGAGGGAAATAGCCAGAATGTAGAGAGGCACGATTTTTAGAGGTGTGCAATTTTTTGTGACTTTTCGTCAATGTTCACTGGGTGAAAAATAGGGGGGTTGGTCCCGAGAAGAAAGAAGAAAGAAAGAAGAAGAAGAAGAAGAAGAAGAAGAAGAAGAAGAAGAAGAAGAAGAAGAAGAAGAAGAAGAAGAAGAATATTCCGATGCGAAAACAATGTTTCCCATTTTTCAAATATCATAAACTATACATTTTCGGAAAGCGCTCCTACCTCATGGTGTGGGTCCCTGGTCACTGACGGGTACTTTCGTTAATTTTGAGTGGGCTCCGCCCACTTTGTGTTTTTGGCCCTCTATACAGTTATAATGTTCAATTTTTTGCATTACATGCTTATATGCACGGAACATGCAAGAGATGGGGAACGTATTCGTGAGCTACTTAGGGCAAATGAGTGCTTTATATGGGGATGACGACCGCTTCGCGCTTTACATTACATCGCACTTCACATTGGGATGACGACCGTTTAGTGCGCACTTTTGCACGTTCCATTTTCCTACTACTAATTAGTATGCACGGGGCGTGCGTGAGTGAAGGAGTGCGTTAGTGAGTGTTTGGAAGTGGGCGAGCGCATCGCGCTCGATTTCGTGCGCACTACGTGCTTCGCACGGCCTTACGAGATTAATAGGCCTCTCGCCAGCTTGTGGCGCTCGGGCCTAATAATAATAATACAGGCTTTTCGAACGTCACAGATTAAAAACAATCCATTGAAACATTTAAAAAAAACAGTGTCTTGTTACACAGAGTTAAGATCAGAAAACTGTGACAGAAAGAGTTTTCACGGGATTCGAATGAGGGACGAGAGTCTACGGTTTTCTCGAAGATTTTTTATGAACCCGTTGAAAAATCCACAAAAAGCCACGTCCTTGAACTCGCCCGTCGTTCCATAATGAGCGACACAAACAAGATCCAACATCGAGCCACATCGAGCGCCCTTGTGGCCAGAGTGAGGCATGACATGGGTTCGGAGCACATTGTGAGGCAGGAAGTGAAAAACCATGGCACGGTTTAAATGCAAAAAAACGTGACCAAGCCGAGAGTCCAGCGTTTTCTGCGCGCAAAATGGTAAGTGGAGAATAATGCAGGTCAAAATATAAATGTAAATATAATGACCACGCCTTATTTTTGCCTAACAATCTATCGAATCTAAACTTCTCATCACCAGCAAGGACCACGCCACAACAATGGAATAACATTTTTTTTTAAATAGTGATGATGGAAAGATGATGGAGCGATGATGGAGCATGGAGCGATGATGGAGTGATGATTGAGCATGGAGCGATGATGGAGTGATGATGGAGCTATGATGGAGCGATGATGGAGCATGGAGCGATGATGGAGCATGGAGCGATGATGGAGCTATGATGGAGCGATGATGGAGCGATGATGGAGCATGGAGCGATGATGGAGCGATAATGGAGCATGGAGCGATGATGGAGTGATGATGGAGCTATGATGGAGCGATGATGGAGCATGGAGCGATGATGGAGCATGGAGCGATGATGGAGCTATGATGGAGCGATGATGGAGCGATGATGGAGCGATGATGGAGCATGGAGCAATGATGAAGTGATGATGGAGCGATGATGGAGCATGGAGCGATGATGGAGCATGGAGCGATGATGGAGCATGGAGCGATGATGGAGCTATGATGGAGCGATGATGGAGCGATGATGGAGCATGGAGCGATGATGGAGCGATGATGGAGCGATGATGGAGCATGGAGCGATGATGGAGCGATGATGGAGCGACGATGGAGCGATGATGGAGCAATGATGGAGCGATGATGGAGCGATGATGGAGCGATGATGGAGCGATGTTGGAGCATGGAGCGACGATGGAGCGATGATGGAGCAATGATGGAGCGATGATGGAGCGATGATGGATCTATGAGAGTTGGCTGGGTAGAGACTCAGGATGGGGGTCTGTCTCGAGTAATCGGCCCAGCCGATTCAGAACTCCCCCTCCTTAGATAATGATGTGTTAAGGTGGAGATGATAGAGACATGGGGTGAGAGGGCGGGGTCGAGAGAGCAGAGTCAACAAGAGATGCTGGGATTGGCCTGTGTATATATAGGCCTTCTGGGTAATTAGAGGCGTGGTTAATTAAAGAGTGGAGGTGTGGTTGCTGGAGAAGAGGTTGAGGCGTGCTCCTGCTCCCGAACCCAAGTTAACAAATAACCTTGTCAATTACACTTACCCTTTTCCTCCATCTTCAGCTGGACATGAATGTTTGACCTCACTGTCACTTTGTCAATCTAGAAGAGCTTTTATGTCACCCATAACCCCTCTACCGCATCCTTAGCCCCTTCACAATAAAATATGTTTTGTGTGTGAGACATATATAATACAGGTTCGCCAAAGTCTCGCCTTAAAACAACATATACAGTTGCACATAAGATAAGTAAAATGTCACGTGGAGGACAGTGTTGCTGTTCTCGTTTGTTTTCCGGTCTCTCGATGAAGAGTGCAGATATGACTCTAAATATAAAGTTATGGGATGATTAAAAGCACGTCAATATTCCCCACAATCCCGTTAGTCTAATCCTGAGCGTGGCCAATCACGGGGAAATGATGAGGAAATCAGGCACTTTTTCACACGCCTGGATTTCGGGTGGAAAATAGACAACGCGGCGCAGACGGAGGAAGGACGAGTCTGAGGGTTTAGAAAGAATGTAATAATAATGTGGGATTAAGGTACGCGATAATGACCTCGTGTTGTTGATGAAAGTGCGTGATAAATATCTCAAAGGTAGAAGGTTATGGGTCACTTTTTATTGTCCTTGAAGAGAAATTAGTGGTCTGCAGTGGTCCATCCTTCAATGACACTGGGACATCACATCTAGTGTGTTGGTGCTGCAGCTCGTGTGTTTGCGGCCCTCGTGTTGGTGCTGCAGCTCGTGTGTTCGCGGCCCTCGTGTTGGTGCTGCAGCTCGTGTGTTCGCGGCCCTCGTGTTGGTGCTGCAGCTCGTGTGTTCGCGGCCCTCGTGTTGGTGCTGCAGCTCGTGTGTTCGCGGCCCTCGTGTTGGTGGTGCAGCTCGTGTGTTCGCGGCCCTCGTGTTGGTGTTGCAGCTCGTGTGTTCGCGGCCCTCGTGTTGGTGGTGCAGCTCGTGTGTTCGCGGCCCTCGTGTTGGTGCTGCAGCTCATGTGTTCGCGGCCCTCGTGTTGGTGCTGCAGCTCGTGTGTTTGCGGCCCTCGTGTTGGTGCTGCAGCTCGTGTGTTTGCGGCCCTCGTGAGTTGGTGCTGCAGCTCGTGTGTTCGCGGCCCTCGTGTTGGTGGTGCAGCTCGGGTGTTCGCGGCCCTCGTGTTGGTGCTGCAGCTCGTGTGTTCGCGGCCCTCGTGTTGGTGCTGCAGCTCATGTGTTTGCGGCCCTCGTGTTGGTGCTGCAGCTCGTGTGTTTGCGGCCCTCGTGTTGGTGCTGCAGCTTGTGTGTTCGCGGCCCTCGTGAGTTGGTGCTGCAGCTCGTGTGTTCGCGGCCCTCGTGTTGGTGCTGCAGCTCTTGTGTTTGCGGCCCTCGTGTTGGTGCTGCAGCTCGTGTGTTCGCGGCCCTCGTGAGTTGGTGCTGCAGCTCGTGTGTTCGCGGCCCTCGTGTTGGTGCTGCAGCTCGTGTGTTTGCGGCCCTCGTGTTGGTGCTGCAGCTCGTGTGTTCGCGGCCCTCGTGAGTTGGTGCTGCAGCTCGTGTGTTCGTGGCACTCGTGTTGGTGCTGCAGCTCGTGTGTTTGCGGCCCTCGTGTTGGTGCTGCAGCTCGTGTGTTCGCGGCCCTCGTGAGTTGGTGCTGCAGCTCGTGTGTTCGCGGCCCTCGTGTTGGTGCTGCAGCTCGTGTGTTTGCGGCCCTCGTGTTGGTGCTGCAGCCTGTGTGTTTGCGGCCCTCGTGTTGGTGCTGCAGCTCGTGTGTTCGCGGCCCTCGTGAGTTGGTGCTGCAGCTCGTGTGTTCGCGGCCCTCATGAGTTGGTGCTGCAGCTCGTGTGTTCGCGGCCCTCGTGTTGGTGCTGCAGCTCGTGTGTTTGCGGCCCTCGTGTTGGTGCTGCAGCTCGTGTGTTCGCGGCCCTCGTGTTGGTGCTGCAGCTCGTGTGTTCGCAGCCCTCGTGTTGGTGCTACAGCTCGTGTGTTCGCGGCCCTCGTGTTGGTGCTGCAGCTCGTGTGTTCGCGGCCCTCGTGTTGGTGCTGCAGCGTGGAGGGTCTGCCTGGGAGAACTCCTCCCTGCTGCTCCGTTTCAGAAAGATAATCCTGACAAATGTGACAAACACGAGGAGTGACGCCAGCGCGCTGATGGAAGGTCACCCTGGACACACCTGGAATGATTGTTTAGTGAGCTGGAGCAGGACGGGCCCCGGGCAGGTACGAGCAGGCCCCTACACTCTGCACAGACAGCAGAGGGAACGAGAAGGTAACAGATACAGATGGTCCAATGTTTGTGGCCGATAACTGATATTTGCCTAAACTATTACACCTTAAAGTAGACATTTCCTTTGCTATAGTTTTAATCTAGAACAACAGTGGTTCATTATTTTGTATTTTGGACATTGTTAATTGCTCAAGGTATCCAAAACAACTTAATAAAACAAAGCGATCCGCTGACTTCCAGGTTGAAAACTGAAGTGCTGCTCATCACAACAAAGCTCCACCTGCTGGAACAAACTGACGAGGTGGAGATGGAGAGCACTGATGAAAACCAAGTAAATAAAGTGTAGTAATAGAGAATAAGCTCACAAACATCAACCACTCAAAATAGAACGTTGAGAAGCTAAAACTATTATAAAATGGTCAAAATGGTTGAGTAATAAGTCTCCTTTCACGTCCAGAGCAAGTTGAACGCGCTCATAAAACCTGTTAAGTTTCTGCCTGTTTCTGCTGATCACGGTGCGAGGCTGTTTACCAGAGAGAGAATATGGATATAAGATTATAGCATGTAGCGCTGAACGACGTGACGCCGCCACCGCCACCGCTCTTAACGCCGAGAGAGAGTTGGCCATATAAGATGCCGTCATAACATCCCGCGCTATCTAACAATTAGCCTGTCATATGAGTGCATTTCCTGTCCGTCCGCTGAAAAAGCACACAAACAGACGTATGGCCGAGGCTCGTCAACCGCGACGTATTGTGACTTTGTTGTGAACCGATCATTTCTGAAAGCGTTGCATATTTTACAGCTTATAGTTTTGATATTGTTGGTTATTGCGGCCTTCAGCGCCGTCGTGCTCGTTCGAACCAGAGAACAAAGCAATTTATCTCCAGTTTTATCGTTTATTTCTAAAGTGTGACGGAAACAAAATGGAGATGGATTCGTGTGGAGGCTATTGCTATTTCAATGGTATAATCAGATCAAACACGTACAATAACTGGTCAGAACTGTTAACGTGGCGCTCTTTTCTGTCGTAAACCAGAATGAAGATGAACTTTTAAACTTCCCGCACCCATACTTCCCAAACCTCCCGATTTAGGCGGCAGTCTCCCAGTTTAGGTCCTGTCTCAACTCGATTTGAATATATTTCAATCTAAAAATCAAAAATCAACCTTTTCTACGCCGTTATCCTTCATTTTGGTAGCGAAGGCGAGCGAGGGGAACAGCTGACACGGGCGCCGCCATGTTTGTTGCGATTACGCTAAGAATGCTGGGCGTGTTTCCGTCCCAGAAGGCAAAGTTAAAGTGCGCAGGTGGTATTTAATATGAAATCGACATCATGATGAACGACGTGAGCGGTGCCGAAACTAGTGACAATGACAAACCGACAAAAAAAAAGAAATACAGTTTCAACACTGCATGGTCAGTTCAATACAGAAACATGTTGAGGAGCGAAAAGGGGGACGGACATGCGTTCTGCAAGTCATGTGACTCGCATGTCAGTGTTTTTGTTCGTTTTAATTTGTTTTTATCTCTTAATTCTGATCAAATTTGAAATCTCCCTCTTAGGGGGGCAATCTCCCGCTTTTTTATGCGTTATCTCCCCCCTGGGACGATAGAGAAGTTGTGAAGTATGAGCACCACTGAATCCAACACCACCACCTTTGAGTCATCTTTTACTTTTACTTTCGTGGACCAGACCAGATGAAAAAGAAAGAAAGAAAAGAAAATGAAAGCACAATTAGGCAAGGCAAGGCAAGTTTATTTGTAGAGCACATTTCATACACAAGGCAATTCAAAGTGCTTCACACAACAGGAAAAATGCGAGAAATTACAGAAACAGAAATACAATAAAACTAACTAAATAAAAAATAACACCTAGCCAAATCCAAATTTATCGGACCACAGTGGAAGGCATTCCAGACACTCCTTCCCATATTTATTTGATCTAAATAGTAGTTTTAGAATTGTAGAGAATTTCTCTAAAGAAAGACCTTTTAATTTGAATAAATTTAAAAGGTGCTATTTTTAAGCTAAATTTTAAAGGTGTAGGGTACTACCGCAAAATAGTCCCAGATACATATTTTAGTATTTAAAATGTCAAAAATAAATAATAAATAAAATAAAAAAATAAAAAAGGTAACGTGTAAATAAAAGAGAAGAGTCATATACGCAGCTAAACAAAAACTTTTTTTTAGATTAGATTTGAACATTGTCAGAGTAGAAGCCTGTCTCACATCTTCAGGAAGACTGTTCCAGATTTTAGCTGCATAAAACTGAAACGCAGATTCCCCATGTTTTGTCCTGACTCTGGCACCAGCAGGAGGCCGGTCCCTGAGGTCCTCAGAGTCCGAGATGGTTCATATGGCACTAACATGTCCAAGATGTACTTTGGTGCTAGGCCATGGAGAGACTTGTACACAAGCAGAGCTGCTTTAAAGTCTATTCTCTGATTCTCTATTAGTCCATAGTCCGTCACATTTGTCCATATTCAAATCAAGTGCGAATGTCCAACTTACTCTTTGGTCGAATTGGTTTTGTCGTGTTTGTTTTGGTGCTGCAGCTCGTGTGTCTGTTGAATATTGTTATTGTGTTTTAAAAAGCTATTTTTTTACTCCAGGTTTTGATGAAGATGAACAAATGTACAGGTGGTGGTCAGTTCATGTCCGTTACAAATGGTCACCTTTTCTTTTTAGCGCTTTTCTAAACTGACACTGGAACCGGGGTGAAGTGTCTTGCCCAAAGACACAACAGCAGCTCATGTGTGATGTTATTGCATGGCCTGGAATATCTCACAGTATGGTTTTAAACCCATGTGTGTGTTGAAATTGTTCGGTTACACGTTTTATTGTTTTATCTGGAAAAAGATGTTTATCGTTCATTCAGTCAACGACACACGGAGACGAGACCTTACGCTAGAATTGTTACAAACTTCATCTCAATTTACTCTATTTCCGTGACAACCTGCCCACCCAGATCCAACCCCCGCCCCCGCTCTTTAACGCGCGTTATCGTTATTCGGGGCAAACGCGCCGCGCTGATCTCTTATCGTTTTTTTTGGGCAGAGTCTCCAATCGCGCGTCGGGCCTAAACCAGTCCCGGCCTGCCGCTCGTTCGTCCCGCCCCCGCGGAGCCCCTCGCCTGCGCCACGCTCCGAAAACAAGACCGCCCTGCGAAAACACGCCTTATCTCCATCTGGGTTTGTCTGTGTTGAATCAAAGTTCGGATGTTTTGCTCCGGCGCCCGGTGAGGTAAGGCGGCCACACGCAGGCACCGGCTCGGGGACTGGTTTGGCCGGTTTGTTTGAAGGGCAAGTCGCGCTGCTTGTTTTGGAGTTCGCAGCTTGCACCTTGGCACAGTTTAGCACAGGAATGACGGAAGGTTTCTCGCTGCACGCCTCTCTGTCAATGCCAAGTTGCTCAACAGTCAAAAGGTCAGAGGTTAAAGCGGTAGAGCAGAGACTGTGAAGCACCGGAGCAGGGTTTGCACTCCTGACATTTATGTTTAATACGACCGACTTTAGTACAGAGACTTTATTTAAACTAAAGAACATCATCAAACCAAATATTCAATTAAATTTATGTTTTGCAACGCCCAAAATCACAACAACATTTGTCTCGAAGTTTGACATAGGAAATGAAGAGTGTCCTAGCATCTATTTTCTATTAACTGGACTGACCACACGCCATTTCAAAGAGGAACGTTTTAAGCCTGGTCTTAAATGAAGAGAAGAGACTGTGTCGGCCTCTTTAACATGGACAGGAGCTTATTCCATAACACAGGAGCCACCAGAAGGCTCTACCTCCTACTGTGCTTTTAGAGACTCTGAGACCACCCGAAGGCTTTACCTCCTACTGTGCTTTTAGAGACTCTGAGACCACCAGAAGACTCTACCTCCTACTCTGCTTTTAGAGACTCTGAGACCACCAGAAGGCTCTACCTCCTACTGTGCTTTTAGAGACTCTGAGACCACCAGAAGGCTCTACCTCCTACTGTGCTTTTAGAGACTCTGAGACCACCAGAAGGCTCTACCTCCTACTGTGCTTTTAGAGACTCTGAGACCACCAGAAGACTCTACCTCCTACTGTGCTTTTAGAGACTCTGAGACCACCAGAAGGCTCTACCTCCTACTGTGCTTTTAGAGACTCTGAGACCACCAGAAGGCTCTACCTCCTACTGTGCTTTTAGAGACTCTGAGACCACCAGAAGTCTCTACCTCCTACTGTGCTTTTAGAGACTCTGAGACCACCAGAAGGCTCTACCTCCTACTGTGCTTTTAGAGACTCTGAGACCACCAGAAGACTCTACCTCCTACTGTGCTTTTAGAGACTCTGAGACCACCAGAAGGCTCTACCTCCTACAGTGCTTTTAGAGACTCTGAGACCACCAGAAGGCTTTACCTCCTACTGTGCTTTTAGAGACTCTGAGACCACCAGAAGGCTCTACCTCCTACTGTGCTTTCAGAGACTCTGAGACCACCAGAAGGCTCTACCTCCTACAGTGCTTTTAGAGACTCTGAGACCACCAGAAGGCTCGCCCTCCTACTGTGCTTTTAGAGACTCTGAGACCACCAGAAGTCCAGCATTTTGAGAGCTCTGTTTGGATGATAGATAGGCAAGGGACTGTGCAAACTATACGTGAAATTACTGAGTCAACGTAGCCAGTACTTTGTCTTTTGAAATACTTTCTGAACGGCCTAATACAGTAATTTTATTTTTCAGAGGTGGAGACCGGCCAAATGACTATTTTGGAGCTCTTTTTATCTTTACAGTTGATTTCAGTGTTTTTTTTAACCAACTGAACTGTAGCAAACACTTCCCAAATCATAAACCGGTATATTTTAAAACTACAAGCTGTATTTGGTAGTTTAGTATAGAGTGAAATGACTTTGTCCCATATATTGTTAATCGGAGCAGTTATGAACATGATTATTTTATATAGTATTTATTTATGAGTATGTATTATTCATGAGAGAAAGCATATCAATAAGACAATAGCAGACAAAGACAGAGACTGTAGACTGTACAAATACCTGAACAAACAAAACAACACGCGAACATCAAGTCAATTAGAATGGAAAGAAAGAAATAACTAAAAGGATGACAAATAAAACGGCGGGCGCAGGAAGAATAGCGGCGCTTTCACGTCTAATGGAGATGGAAATGAACACAAACGCATTCAGCCGATGGAGTTTACCTCTGTGTCAACACTGTAAACACGTGTTTCCTCGTGCAGAACGTGTTTGTGAACGTGATGTTAACACTACGCTGTTCGTCCAGACAAAGAGCGCCCTCCAATCAGGTTTGTTCACTTGAGCTCACGCTGGGTTTAATATGAGTTAATGTGAGTTTCATTCTTCATGTTTACTAAGTCCTCTCCCTCTGAGCTCCACAAATACACTTCCCACATTTGTGACGTCAAAGGCAGAACTCTGAGCTGATTTTAATGCCATAAATCATCACAAACTCTAATGAGCGTTTCTGCCTCATATCACGCTCGTTACAGCTGCCTCCGCGTCGTCGGGGAACGCTCTGTTGTTTATTTGGTATATGGTAATTCCCTCTGCTGCCAGTAGATGGAGCGCTAACAAAGTGGGGAACACCTGACTGAGAGGAAGTCATGTAATTAATGTGTAGATACATTATTTTAATAGTCAAAGTCAAAGACAAACAATGCATAATGTTCTTGAATGTCAATTATTATTCTTATGATGATTATTGTTGTTATTATTTTATTATTTATTTATATTATGATGATTATTAATATTATGAGCCTTTTTACCATTTATAGTATTTATGATGTATCTATTTTATATTTATTATTATTTTATTTGTATATTTTATTATTATTTATTTTGTATTATGGTTATTAATATTATGATCCTTGTTACTGTTGATATTATTTATGTATGTTTTTATTTTTACATTTATTATTATTATCATTATTATTATTATTACCATTGGTGTTGTTATTAACGCACGTTCCCGCTCTAATATGAGAACTTCATTTAGCTTTTGAACATATTTTCCGCACTGGGTTATTCTCAAACGTCACGACTTTTCGAGGGCCTAAAGTTGCACTAAACACCACGTTTTCACTGTACCGGAGCGAACAGGACGTCCTGCGGGGGGCGCTCCCACATGTTACCTGTCCCGGGGCGAACAGGACGTCCTGCTGGGGGCGCTCCCACACCCGCCGGCTCAGGTGTTAGTGTGTCCGTCGTCGCGCACGCTCGCAGACGTGATGTCAGACTGATGAATGGGCCGCGGACAGCGATGAGCACCTTCTGTCAAGAGCCATGCCCACTCAGCAGACATTACAAGCTCCTCACTCGCCTCGTGTCCTTGGGCAAGACACTTCATCTGCCTTCTCCTGAAACAGCATCGTATGTATGATGAAGAAGGTCACTTTATAGTTTATTTCTCTTCTTTCATTTTTGGTTATAGTTTCTTACATTTAGTGGCAATGAGCATGTTTTTTTGTTGCTATTTTATTTTTTAGTAGAATATGGATCAAAAAAAAAAAAAAAAAAAACAGAAAGGGGGAAAAAACACACCCAAAAACTCAAAAATCGAGCTAGACCAGGTCGAACATAAGACAAGTCAAAGAGTAAAAGTAGAAAATAAGGGCGTGGCATCAGAAAAAAAGAAAAAAAGAGGAATTTGAGCATATTAAGTTCTGAATAATTGTCCCATTTTGCCCGGAGCGGTCTGAGTCATCCATTTGGAGTTTGGTATCCATCCACTGTTTCCATGGTGAGGGTTTGGAGGCCCAAGCACGACGGTGGTGTCAAAAACTGTGGTGTTTGCATTGTTTTGTTCATTTGCATCCAGTATTTTTGTACAAAACACATGATGATGGTTCCCTCCCACATTCAGCCCCTCCCTCCCACATTCAGCCCCTCCCCCTGTGAATAATGAGCACTTTGGCAAAGCGGGTCACATTCTTCCAACACAACTCCCTCCAAATATGGGGCATTCGGAGGGTCATAACAAGCACTTAAACACATTTTACTATCACATTTTATCATCTTTAGTTTACACCCTTATAGCCACCTAAATGTCTATTACAAGTGGTTATAAACTATAGTACAAACACCAGCTTATAACCATCTAAATGTCTATTAGAGGTGGTTATAAGCGCGGGGAGCGGGGCTGGTGCAGAAAAGTTGGAAAAGCTTTTTTGCGGCATGACGCGGCGCAGCAAATGATCAAGAGATTTGGCTCTAGTAACGTGCCTACGCACTGCCTGGAAGAAGGAAACAAAACAAACCTTGCATGAGGTTTCTCATGCAAGGTTGCATCATTGCATTCTCAATGTGGTCATCTCACAGTTTGGGTTGAATGGGATGTGTCGTAGGGCCCCTAGGGCCCGTGGACCATGTGGATTGAGTAAACAAACATGCGCGACAGGTGACATTATTTGGAGAGTTCAGAACTTCTAAATATAAACTTACCAAAGGATGTTCAGGGATGTTCACTAGAGGTGAGCAGGGTCCATCAAGCTACTATCGTTTTATCAACGCATAAAATTTGATGTGAAGCCAGACAAAGTCTTTTGAGGGGGGGAGGGGGTCCAGAAAGAGACGAAAAAAATTAAGTCTTTTCAGCTTCAACCCATTTTGAGATGATCCCTAATCGTCTATTACAGGTGGTTATAAACGATAGTACAAACAGCTTATAACCACCTAAATGTCTATTACAGGTGGTTATAAACTATAGTACAAACACCGGCTTATAACCACCTAAATGTCTATTACAGGTGTTATAATGGTTGTATATTGCTGTAAATGCTGTCATAACATAATTCTAATGAATGAGCAGATACAAAATAAAAAAAAGAACATATTATGTTCTTTTTTTATTTTGTATCTGCTTTTACCAATACTTCCTGTCACATGTCACTGTCGGCCAATCACAGCCTTTGCCACCGTCACCGTCTATGAAAGTTTATGAATTGAACTAACTATTCACAGCACTTTAGTTATTATTCTGGATATTCCGTGTAGTGCGTCTGTTTTGGTGTCCCCCGCGGTGGGTGCAGTGGGCTTGTGGGCGCGGTGAGCGCGGTGGGCGCGGTTGGCGCGGTTGGCTTGTGGGCGTGGTCGGCGTGTGGGCGCGGTGGGTTTGTGGGCGCGGTGGGCTTGTGGGTGCGGCCGGCTTGTGGGCGCGGTCGGCGTGTGGGCGCGGTAGGCTTGTGGGCGCGGTCGGCGTGTGGGTTTGTGGGCGCGGTGGGCTTGTGGGCGCGGTCGGCTTGTGGGCGCGGTCGGCGTGTGGGCCCGGTGGGCTTGTGGGCGCGGTGGGTTTGTGGGTGCGGTGATGTGCTGGGGTCCGTGTTGGCCTCGTGTGTGGTCATGCATGTCCCGAGTGTCCAGGCGACTGTAAAATGAGGCTGTTAAGTGGACTGGGGACAGGTTTGGGGCAGTTTTGGTTCTGTCCCAGAGCGCAGAGTAACAGAGCATGACAGCCCCCCATGTCCCCCTCGTGACCCCCCCGCCTCCCGCCTCCCGCCTCCGCAGTGTGGGAGCCCGGCCCACCTGGAGACCGGGGGGCCGCACGTCCTGGGACTGAACTGGAACCAAACTGAACTAGAACAGGACTAGAACAAGACAAGAACTGGAACCAAACATGACTAGAACATTACTAGAACTGGAACCAAACAGGACTAGAACATTACTAGAACTGGAACCAAACAGGACTAAAACAGGACTAGAACTGGAACCAATCAGAACTAAAACAGGACAAGAACTGGAACCAAACATGACTAGAACAGGACTAGAACTGGAACCAAACAGGACTAAAAGAGGAGTAGAACTGGAACCAAACAGGATTAAAACAAGACAATAACTGGAACCAAACTGGACTAGAACAAGACAAGAACTGGAACCAAACTGGACTAAAACTGGACTAGAACTGGACTAGAACTGGACTAGAACTGGAACCAAACAGGACTAAAATAGGACTAGAACTGGAACCAAACAGGACTAGAACAAGACTAGAACTGGAACCAAACAGGACTAAAACAGGACTAGAACTGGAACCAAACAGGACTAGAAAAAGACTAGAACTGGAACCAAACAGGACTAAAACAGGACTAGAACTGGAACCAAACAGGACTAAAACAAGACAATAACTGGTACCAAACTGGACTAGAACAGGACTAGAACAAGACAAGAACTGGAACCAAACTGGACTAGAACTGAACTAGAACTGGAACCGAACAGGACTAAAACAGGACTAGAACTGGAACCAAACAGGACTAGAACTGGAACCAAACAGGACTAAAACAGGACTAAAACAGGACTAGAACTGGAACCAAACTGGACTAGAACAGGACTAGAACTGGAACCAAACAGGACCAGAACAGGACTAGAACTTAATTAAAGTTTACTTGGAGTGTGAGCACGTCCTGACTGACCTTAGCCATGTTTTAACTGGTTCTGGTTCACTTTAGAACACTTTGGAGCTGTTCTGTCCAGGCGGGCGTGGCTTACTCATCCCGGCTCTGGGTCCAGAGCCAGAGGTCGGCAGGAGGATGTCACCCAAACACAACAAATATAAATAATTACACTTGTACCTGGATTATACTTTTTCTTCGTAAGGTCGATTCTTTTAGTAATTCCAACTTTGTGTCGCTTTGAGACGAGTAAAAAGGAAAATACTTCAGGTTTATCAGCTTTTATTGCACTTCTCGGAGCCTCGACACCATTTTCACGTCCCTCAGTGAAATACATCGGGTTTGGATTGAACGATATACATTTTGTCGGGTGTCGTTAAACAGGAAACCGCTAATGCTAACGTGCTAATCTGTCAGCTCAACAAGTTATTGTCACTCGAAATTCTCCAGTTTATCACAAGATCAGGTCAGCGTTTGGTGAGAAGTTATGATTTTATTTCTCTTCTGGCCAATCATCTCTCTCAAAAGCATTTCGTGAGCCAAAGAGAGCCAGCCCACTTTGAAAGACCTCACATGGCCCACTTTGGATCGCTTAAATGGACCGGTTCACTTACGACCATGGAAACACTAATGAGCCAAAGTGAACCAGTCCAAATGTGGCTTTTATGTTCCAAGTGGTTTATGATGAACAGAAATGGAATGGCAGAAAAGTGTGAGCTCATAGAACCACAGTCGCTTTGTTAACCACAGACATTTGTATATTTGGTTTGAAATGAACAGTTCATGCAAATGTTGTGTTCCCGTGAACCAAATGAGACTTTATCTGGACAAAGAGCGTGACGACACAAAGAAAAAATCTATGAAGGCCTTAGAACTGCTTTAGGTAAATGCAAAACGAGCTAAAAAGCACTGATTGGCAGCCACACTTTTGTCATTCCGCCCCAAGGCAGCTGTGGATGGAGATGCAGTTTCTCACCATCCAAATTGTACGACAACTTTCCACATAAAAGCTCTATCTCACAGCAACTAAACTTAAACGTGGTTTTAGATGGAAATGACTCAGACTCAATCTAGAACTTTATCTTCCTGACTCAGACTCGATCTAGAAGTTTATCTTCCTGACTCGATCTAGAACTTTATCTTCACGACTCGACTCGATCTAGAACTTTATTTTCATGACTCGATCTAGAACTTTATCTTTCATGACTCGATCTTGATTTTTATCTTTGTGACTGGAACTCGAGCAGAACCGGAGCGTGACACTGCTCTTTAGTGCATCATTGTTTCCATGGCGACGATATTCAAACCCGTCTCCTTGTGTATTTCTCGCTGCTTCGCGGTCGAGGATCAGATTTCACCTCAGAATCTCGTCCCTGGCAGTGGGAGCGGCGTATGCTTCGCGCCGGACTCTCAGCGTGCGGCGCGGTACCTCTTCTCTCATCGTTAGCGTCAAAGCCCCTCCCCCCGCCGCGGGCCCTGTCAGGTCGAGCGCTCGCGGGACCCTCTGAACACATGTGACAGGACCACATCCAAGCAGAAGAGAGGCCACCGCGCTCGCCCAAGTCGCCCCCCAAAGAAACCAGAGACAGCTGTGACGCCGCCAACACCAGCCAGCGCCCCCCAGAGGTGACGCAAAAGTCAAGGGCGTTTCCACCTGTTCGCGCGCTCTGCGGTCGGCGGAGGTGAGGTCAGGGCGGAGTCTCAAACGGTGGGTGAGGGTCAACGCTGGGTCGAGAAGAGTTAAAGCGCTTGTACAGTTTGTTTAGTTAATATTTATTTCTCCGTGTGGTATTTATTTACAGTATCAACCTTTTAAAAATGTGCTAAAACTCAACAAAACCCATCAAATTACACAACATTTCATCAGTTTTCTCCAAATCCCCCCTAAGGAAAAAAAAAATTATTTAGAGGTTTTACAATGAGAGACTAATATTACTACCGTATTTTCCGGACTATAAGTCGCACCTTTTGTTCATAGTTCTGGCCGGGGTAAGACTTATACTTATATTTATACTTATATACTTATACTCCAGAGTGACTTATATGTGATATTATTTATTATTTCTTCTTTTGAGGTGGTCTTGCGTTTTTGTTGCTCGCTCATTAAATCGTTGCGCTTCCTCAAGTTCTGCAGCGTGTGATTGAAAAACAGCTTTAACATACTGTAAACTCACACAGTTCTGATCAACAGTGCTTGGCTTTAGTTTGTTGGAGCCCTTTGTATTGTTCTTTTTTGACTTGTTTCCGTTTTCAGCATTTATCAATAAACCATCGCGAGCTTCAATCCATCATACTCATCCAACTTCTTGGGGGAAAGTAATAACGCTGGCAGACCATAGGAACTACTTTATGCGACGTGCACACAATAATAAATACTGTATTTTCTGGACTATACGTCGCACCTTTTTCATAGTTTTGGCCGGAGTGCGACTTATACTTATATTTATACTTATATACTCATACTCTGTGATATTATTTGTTATTTTCACACTTGCAACCGCATTTCATACTCCAGTGCGACTTATATGTGTTTTTTTCTTCTCTGTTATGCATTTTTTGGCTGGTGCGACTTATACTCTGGAAAATACAGTAGTTATAATATAGAAAAAAATCCCAGTGGAGCCGGAATTAAAACACAAATCACGACCAACGATTGATTGGGCTTGAGTTGACCAGAGTCAGCAATCTTTCTCTCGATGTAAAACCACGTGGCACGCCGAGTCGTTCAGGATTTACCACGATGTGATGCGATTTGCCGGTGTTTTCGTAAACGTCTCTGAACGGCCTGTGACATTATCCAAGCGTGCGACTGCCGCGCCTCCAAACGCTTGTGACAGGCCCTCATCCAAGCAGAAAAGAGGCCGCCGTGCTCGCCCAGGCCCAGGCCGACCGGGCAGAGGCTGATGCCCCGGGACAGCTCACCGTTGGGGGTCATCAAGGAGGCAGCTGCAGGGGGGGGGGGGGGGGGGGACTCCCGGGACAGTCGCGCTCGCACCACCTGTCGGCGCCCGCGCTCTGATTGGAAATGACATGTCGACGGAAAGTTCTGGGAAAAAGCTTTTGTCTCTGGGACGGGGCTAATGACGGAGCGCTAAACGGAGAACGTGGAGAGGTGATGTGTTACGGTGGCCCAGTTGGGGAGAAACTGTGTAAACTGGGTGGGACACGATGCCAGGGCCCGGAACAGCTGGGGATTCTGGGTAAGACAATAATTCAATGACTTGGACGTTTGTGATCCTTGCATTTTCCTTCCAATTACATCAACTTCAAAATCTGATGTTACATCTAATTTTTACTCTTATTTGAGAAGCGTTTATGAAGTTTTGCCGCATTTGTTTGACACATGTCACTTATAGCAGGTTTGGTCACAGATGATTGCTTTATTGATTCAATGTGTTCAATAAAAATAAACATAAAATATTTTTATTTATTTATTCCAAGGCAAAGGTCAATTTATTTATCGAGCACAAGCAAAGTGACAAAAGACAATAAAATGATACAAAAAATGGCATCACTTCATCACAATAAAAGACAGTTAAGTATTTAATAAGCTACACAGAGAAATAAA
>NW_027316532.1:18832242-18954742 GCF_026437365.1 Eucyclogobius newberryi
GACATGCCTGCTCTAGAACATCAGTCCGGAGGTGTGTCCTTAGCATTGGTCTCGTTTGCTTGCGTAACCTCCTCTTGAGTCGGCCCCCCACGCTGTCAGGACGACCCCCTGACCTTTGACCTCTGACCTTTGGAGTGCAGGTGGAGTGGGGCGTGCTGGGCCTCCGTCTCTCATTAGTCTGGAGGCCTAATGACAAAAAAAAAGACGAGAGAGATTTGCCCCGGTGATATCGTGACCTTACAAACCGGGAGAAGCGCTTCCTGGATTAGCGCCACCCGATGACATCATGCAGTGGGACAAAGCTTTTTTGAGGCGACCCGCTGAACGCGCCGCAAACCGAACACAACGCCGAGCCCGTGTTTGATGAAAGAGCAACGTTTCGTCATCAGAAACTGTTGCAAACTCGAGTTGCGACAACCGGATGGAGTTTGATTCCTTCGCCACAACGCTGCGCCGTGATTGATCCGACATGGTCAGCCAAAAAATAATAGAGAAGAAAAAAATATACATAAGTCGCACTGGAGTATGAAATGCGGTTGCAGGTGTGAAAATAACAAATAATATCACATAGAAGTCAAAGTATAAGTCGCACTCCGGCCAAAACTATGAAAAACGGTGCGACTTATAGTCCGGAAAATACGGTATATACTTTTCACGCGCAACAAACTCTGTGCAAAGTGACGTTCGACTTTAATAATCAACACAAACTTTCACCTCATTGTCACACGTCCTGGTGCATTTCTGCCTCTGTACAGCGTTGTGTCATTGTGTCATTGTGTCGTTGTGTTGTTGTTGTTGTTGTTGTGTTGTTGTCGAGTGTATTCCCACAGTTTCCCGGTGTCCGCAGCTGTCTGACCTTTCACTACATCAGATAAGCAGAAGCAGCTGTCAGAGCGCTTGTGTAACGCGCGCGCCGGAACTAAACACACAAGTCGTTTGTAAATGTCACCTCAAATCCACGCAGGGCTCCAGGTGAGGCGCGAGGGGCGGGGCTTCACCTGCTCGCGGCTCTACATATTATGTTCCCACGGCAACAGGCGCCGGGCCCGGTCGGTGGCAGTCGGCTCCTAAACCCTGCGCGACCGGCTAATTACCGCCTCGCTGTCACGCTAACCTCGGGAGCGCGCCGGGTTGGAGACGTTTGTGCGGTGGCGAAACGGGTCGCAATGACACACTTTCAAAAGAAAACTAACAGACTATTTGATTTTTCACAATTTGAGACACGAAATAAAAATGTCTCTAATATTATCGTGGGTTTTTGTACAAGTATAATGTCGTCAAAGATTCAAGCGCGTATTAAGAGTGCGTTCACACTTATACAACACGTCAAAAGTACTGTACAACATTCAAAAGTACTGTACAACATTTAAATAAACGTCAAGTCCCTTTTAAAGACGCACTTTTATTTCTGTATTTTACTGTTTTATTGTACTTATACTTTCTCTCCTGTTGCTGCACTGAAAATGACTACAGGTCGGTGTACAGAGTATCATTACTTTTGCTTATTTAAGTTGAGAATGGAGAAACAACTCTGAGAAACGCACTTTGATACAGGAAGCTGCCGAACATTAACACAGCTCACTGGCCTTCAAAATAAAAGCTTAAAGGTCATTAACAACCAGTAGTAAATATGTGATGCAAAATTATCACAAAATTATGTGAAAATAAATTATTTAAAATGTAAAAAGAGGAAGTAAGGCACCGCGCAGGAGTTATAGTCGTAGTAGTAGTAGCAGTAATAATAGAAGTGGAAGAAAATAGTAGTAGTTGTAGTAGTAGTAATCGTAGGAGTAATAGTAGTAGTAGTTGTAGTAATAGTAATAGTAGTAATAGTAGTAGTAGTAAGAGAAGCAGTAGTAGTAGTAGTAGTAGTAGTAGTAGTAGTAGTAGTAGTAGTAGTAATAGTAGTAGTAGTAGTAGTAGTAATAGTAGTAGTAGTAATAGTAGTAGTAGTAGTAGTAGAAGTAATAGTAGTAGTAGTAGTAGTAGTAGTAGTAGTAGTAGTAGTAGTAGTAGTAGTAGAAGTAATAGTAGTAGTAGTAGTAGTAGTAGTAGTAGTAGTAGTAGTAGTAGTAGTAGGATTAGAGAACAAACTAAGTCCACATCTGGACTAAACTGGCCTCAAACCAGGATCAACAAAGACAGATTTTCAGGCACAAATCAGCTATTTTTTGTTCAGTTTAATCCAGTTTCAGGTTCGGTTCAGCCGCATTTGAAATGTGACTCTTAAGTTCATTTTACAGGGATTATGTATGTTTTTGTGTGTTGTGATTGCAGTTTGAATGTCTTTTCCTGCTGTGTGAGTCTCTCTCTCTCTCTCTCTCTCTCTCTCTCTCTCTCTCTCTCTTGTCACACAGTAAACATCAGATAACACAATAATTACATGTGATTTCAGGTGTTTACATGAACAAGAGAAATCTGAGCGAGAACACCTGGTGCCACGCCTCAGGTGCTCTCAGGTACTCTGCCACGCCTCAGGTACTCTCAGTTACTCTGCTCTACATCAAGACTAAACACAATCATCTCTAATAACTCTTTCATGTGTCTTTGCTTCATTGCTTTGCCGTTGTTGTTTTCCTTCTCGTGAGCCGCTCGGGTTCGAACAATCAGGCACAAATCAGTCAATCAGATGTTTACGTGACATGTCAATCATCAGATTAATGGTCTGAATGTAAACACAGTTGTCTCTCTGGATTTCTCGTTTAGTTTGAAGTTTGTGAGTGCAGTAAATGCTCAGCTAAGATCACTACTGTCTGTGGAAGTACTCTAAGAAAGTGGTAATTAAGTAGACAAAAATCAACATTATTATTATTTTTTTGTATCCATTTTGAAAACTGAAAAAATAAGCCAAGAAGTCCAAGAAAAAGGACAAACAAAGCTCAAAAGTCATTAACAACTAGAAGTAAATATGTGACGCAAAATTATCACAAAATCATGTGAAAATAAATTATGATTAAATTATGCCATATAAAGAGGAAGCAATCCCGGAGTTAAAAGTAGTAGTAGAAGTAGTAGTAGTAGCAGTAGTAGTAATAGTAGTTGTAATTTTCCTAATAGTAGTAGCAGTAATAGTATAAGAAATAGTAGTAGTAATAATTGTAGTAGTAGTAATAGTATAAGTAATTGTAGTAGTAGTAGTAGTAATAGTGGTAGTAGTAGTAATAGTAATAGTAGTAGTAGTAGTAGTAATAGTAACAGTAGTAGTAATAGTAATAGTAGTAGTAATAGTACTAGTATATACAGTTGAATAAACGCACTGTGACTGAGCTAAACAGATGGCTCTCATGTCGTGTAGTAGTAGTAGTAGTAATAGTAGTAGTAGTAGTAGTAATAGTAATAGTAGTAATAGTACTAGTATATACAGTTGAATAAACGCACTGTGACTGAGCTAAACAGATGGCTCTCATGTCGTGTAGTAGTAGTAGTAGTAATAGTAATAGTAATAGTAGTAATAGTACTAGTATATACAGTTGAATAAACGCACTGTGACTAAACTAAACAGATGGCTCTCATGTCGTGGACGACGCAGCACAAAGTATTTTCTCCCACTGAGTAAATATTATATTTACCTTTAGCGAGAAGATTAAAATGTGTGAGCTCCGAGCGGCACGTACAGAACCGGCCATTTGTCACAACTTATTAATATTTGTTCAAAGCATTAGTCACGGGGAGTGCAAGAGGAACAAACCCTCAAAACCCAACCAGCTTTTTTTAAAAGAAGAGTTGAACCATTGACCTCAGAGTGTATCAGATGATGAGTAAAACGCAAGTAATTTTAGAGCGATTTTAGAGCGATTTTGTTTTTAGAGCACATTTCGACTGTAAAAACATTGAATACAGTGAAATACGAACTAACTAAAATATTAAACACAAGCAAATGTAAAAAACTAGAGGTCCAGGAGCTCGTAAATGCAGAATCTTCCGTGTGTTTTGCTCAAGGGACGAATGCTATGCAAAATACTGTCATATGCTAAAGACTTGCTAATAGCGCGTTGAATGAGAAACGGCCCTGGAACGACAGTAATCATCAAAAGTAGATTAACCGCCAGATAAACAATGGAAACATTGGTCCTGGGTAAAATCCAACAATATTCTGCTGTTTCAAGCGTTCAGGCCTTCTTTTCGTTAGCTTACAGATTAGCATTAGCCATGTTGTTTACCTACACGTGAACTCATGGAGGTCGGAGGTCGTAACGATCAAGTGGGAAACTGCTGAACTCCCAAGAACTAATGCTGCGTTCTGTTATGTCCTCGAGGTTTCTGTGTTACGGTCGTCAAGTTTGAAAAAAGACAAGCAGCAAATTACAAATGTACGTAACAAACAAGAAATACAAAAAGAAAAAAAGCGCTAGAATCAGGAAAAACTGTGGATCCATGAGTTGATTCATTAACCCGGACCTTGTAAGCATCCTTTGAGAGTGAATTTCTAATGTTGCTGATGTGCTAATGTTGCTACCGTCTACGCGGAGATGATGTCAACATAGCACCGCGTGGACGTTAGCAACATGAGCACAGAATATTTATAGCTAAAAATGTGAAAGGTAGAGAGCAACACCAGTGCTAACAACATCGCCTAACTCGGATAAACTCAGGGTTTTGGAATGTTGCCCGAGTTTTTCCAAATATGAATTCCATGATGAAAGCTAAAGCTAATCCAGTGTCGAAAAATCTGACCTGGAAATGGATCACGGTCTGCGTCGATTTCTTTAGCTACTGCGGCTACGAAACACTTTATTTAAGTGAAGAAGTTTTAAATAATTAGATGTCACAGCTCACGATATTGGGTTATTTACTGTTATCAGACGTTCCTGGCTGGTTTTTACAGTTCTAAACGGGCTCTCCGCTCCACACTTAATGGATTGTATTTGGGAGAAAAAGAAAAAACTAACCCTGGAATAAGCACCGGAGCATTAACCCGAGGAGACTGCGATGTACAAAGAAGCTGGACTAAATTTGGCCAAACGGTGGTGTTTATTAGAGACACAAAATTACGTAACACAATATGCCAGAGCGCCAGAAACCGTGACGACTCAAACACCAAAACTGGTTGAAAACAAGCTAGTCCTGCACCCACAGATGCTCTTATGCCGCTTTACTCGCACTCCTTCAACTTCAGACTGCTGCTTTTACCGTAAATAATCGCACTTTGTGTTTTTGTCTGTTAAGTTCTAAGTCTCGTAATGTCAAGTTAGTGTTTTTTACCTGCCTTAGGACAACGGATGAAGTTTAGTTTCTGTACAAACTCATATATTCATGTGGAAGCTGCTGCTGACTCCTTGAGTAACACGCACTGTTCTGATTCGAATAAATCATTTTGGAAACTTCTGACGATGCGCTATCAAAATATTTCGGTTGCTGTTGTCGCACATCTCTAAATGTATCGTCTGGAGCTGGATTCGAGCCGCGAACCCCTGTCGCCGCGGCCGCTCCGAGCTCGAACGCGAGCGCCGCGTTCGGACTCGGATGAGTCAGCGCGCGGGTTACGTAAATCGCCCGGCGCATCACGGAAAGCAGCCTTGAACACATTAGTTATTAAGTCCACAGGCAGGCCGGTTCAAGTCGCGGAACAGCTGTAATTATTGAATCAGCTTCGGGCTCCGCGGACGCTAATCCCGCGCAGAGGCTAATCCCGCCGCCGTGTTTGCGGAGGGAAAACCGCCGCTATCGCTGCTGTTTGTTTTCCTCATGAGCTGTGCCCGCGCTGGACTCTCCCCTCACACCTGTGGCACTGTTCTCAGGTGGGTTTGGTTTGGGTGAGGGAGGGGTGACGCAAGGGGTGAGCGAGGGATGGGGGTGGGCGAGGCGAGGCGCGCAGGACCGATCACTCAAACTTTATTTGTACAGCTCTTTTCAACAGCAACGACTGGGCCAAAGTGCTTTCCATAAGTGCATCGAAGGAAACCTGTTATGTACCATCGACTTTTGGAAGCTTTTAACCGTATTGTGATAGATTCCCCTCCTCGTTTACTCACTCCAAGTTGTATTAAGAGTGATTCGTGTTTGAGTGACCTTTATTCTCCTTCAGACCCTGTTGGTTTGACACTTTTCCACCCGGAAATCATATAACTTGTTTTTGTTTCTCGGTGTTGCGATTTAAGATGCCCGAAACATAATATGATGATCTACAAGTGTCGATTGGAACTAGTCTCAGCGAATGAATGGTCACCCACTGTTCGCTTTTGGCCCCCGTGGTGGTCCCGGGGCCCCAGGGACGCTCCTCTTCCTAGAAACAACAACCAAAGAAGCTACTTGGACGAGTAGCGAACAATGGAATGGACCTGGACGGATTACTCAGAGTACTTTTTACAACAACTGTATAACGTATTTTCCGGACTATGAGTCGCACCAGCCAAAAAAATGCATAATAGAGAAGAAAAAAACACATATAAGTCGCACTGGAGTATAAGTCGCATTTTTGGGGGAAATGTGTTTGATAAAATCCAAGAGCAAGAACAGACATTTCATCTTGAAATGCAGTTTAAAATAATAACAGATTAGAGAACATGGTGAATAGCTGTACGTATGCTAACGCTAACACCTTCATCTACATGACGCACAGACAGAACTGTGGTAAGTGTCTGGTATGTTAACGTAACATATTAACAGTTATTCAGATAACTATAGCATAAAGAACATGCTAACAAGTTTACCAAAGCATCAGTATTACCCCAAATCACTAAATCCATTGAATTCTTCTTCCTCTGTGTCACTTCTAAACAACTCCACAAACTCCAGAGGTAGAGGAAGTGCAGATTCTTCTTCTGCGTCGCTTAGAACCTACAGCGCCCTCTTGTGGTTGCCAGTGTGAAAATAACGAATAATATCACATAAAAGTCGCTCTGGAGTACAAGTCGCACCCCGGCCAAAACTATGAAAAAAGTTGCGTCTTAAAGTTCGGAAAATACAGTAAATTCTTTCATAACCTCAGTAACAAAGATAATAGAGACCTTACTAAGTACCTGATGTAAAGGTTCTGAGCTGTATAAAGTGTGGTGGCCCAATACTTGATTGAACAAAGTGCTGTATTAACTATATAGTTCCTCTACGTTAAACATGTTTCTGTGCGCGGCCTTCGAGTGGACGCCCCCGACTGAGCTGTGCAGTGTCTTTGAATGATATTTTTGCGATGAAAAGTGCTGTAAAAGAGTGAATTTGGAACGGCAAACATCTATCTCCCTTCGTGCCTGGTGACGAGGAGTATCCGGAGAAGCACCGGAGGACGTCGGTTCTGCTGCGATCGTGAAGGAAAAACGCGGAGGACACACGGTCTTACCCGGTGGATTCTCGTTATCCGCGTGCCATCGATGTACGCGGCGGTGTGTAAAAACGTACATTGTTACTACCTTCCCCGATCCGTCGTCGCCCTCACGCGCACGGGACACGACCGGCGGCAGCGGAAGCAGGGCGACAGACTCTTTTCTCCTGGAAGCGTGAACCAGAACCACGTAGGATGTGATGTCACGCGAACGCCGTCTCCCGATCAGATTAAGGCGGGGGAAGCGCGGCGGAGGATGTGGGCCGGCCGACGTACACAGAGGTTTTTGTGATTGTTCTTAGCGCCCCTATTTCTACAAGCTCAGGCCGCACAATGGCTCCATGTCAGAAGCTCACGGCTAGCTCGATGTTAGCGACGCGACTTCCTCTACTGTTACATGTGTGTGTGGGGGTTTTGACACACTTACTTAAAGAAAAAGACAGGTCTCAGTGCTAAATGTAGCGTGACCAGATTGTCAAAATGAAACACCGGGACACACCTGGGTTATAACACGGTAATAACACAGTTGTAACACCGTATGCTAATGCTAATTATGAAGTGCAGGTGTTGAAAATGAACTTTGACACTTGAAACGATGCATCTGGTTTGTCCAATGTAAGTTTTATCTGTGTCAAACTAATTTAAATAAAAGCATAATAAAAAATATTAAAATAAATGCTAGAAATCAAAGTGTACTGCATATAAAACCAATAGGGTAGTTTTATATTTTGTGTTTTAATAAAGTACCGTATTTTCCAGGCCCCTTTTTTCATAGTTTTGGCCGGGGTGCGACTTATACTTATATATATATATATATACTTATACTCCGGAGCGACTTATATGTGATATTATTTGTTATTTTCACGCTTGCAACCACATTTCATTCTCCAGTGCAACTTATATATGTTTTTTTCTTCTCTATTATGCATTTTTTAGCTGCATGGTGCAATTTATACTCTGGAAAATACGGTAAATACATGAACAAACTCTGTGTTGGTTTTGTCTGATATTTTCCACATTTTAAGAGCTAGAAAACTAGAAAACGGAGCCTGACGCTGCACGGCCGCTCTGATTGGCTGTTGTGATGTTGGAACCTTACGATTTGACCAATAGTCGTTCCAGAGTCGCACTGACCCACAGAACATGGGCAGAGTCGCCACAAATACGACGATTGCAGCTCCTCGAACTCGTGGAGGGGCAAATCAGGCTTAAAACAGAGCCAAAATTAGCAGAAGGCTTTGGGAGATTGAGTTATTTGCGATGGTCAATGGTCATCTTGGGTCATCTGCCTCATTATTTACATATATAACATCTCAAGGGTCATTTGTCCTGTTTCCAAAAGTGTTTTTGAAAGAACATACTTTTCATCTTTTTACAAATATCTCCAAAACTGCTACATCTCCACCTCTGCTATAATCCTGCTCGCTAGAGGATTAAATTGACGTACTGTTATGGAAAAATAATAATCTGGCCTTTCTGCCTTCTGACATTGTGGACGCTTGAAGCATAGAACTGATACTTAAACTACACAAGTTTATTTCTGATTCAACCACAAGAATAAACTATTCTACTTTTGAGACGGGACAACTCTGCTTCTTTATTTTATCAGGAGATTTTTGCCACTACAGTACTTGTTCTTATTCTCATTCTTTCCCAAACTTCTTCACTCTTCTCCCTCGGACTGTGCGTATTTGCCGAGTTCCTTGGTGCGATGTTGAAAGTGTTTGCCCGAGCGTTTCCTCAGGCCTGGGTCAACACTCTGCGCTATCAGTGCGTGCCTCAGCTGTGACTGTACGCGAGGCCCCGTCCTTCTCCCGTCTCACGCTGGAACGCCGTCCACCAAATACTTTCTATCTCGCACTCTTTTGCCCAATGATGAGAAGTAACGCGGCAGACAAGTGCGTGAAGGCGAGGGAAACGCTGCCCCGTCAGGAGAGAGGTGCGTCTCCGGACCTTGCGTTGGGCTCGGTCAGGACGGCGGCGGCGGCGGCTGGAGGGTTGAATTAAGGCGACGCCCAAAGGAGGTATAAAACAAACTCTGCGACAGGTTCTTCTTTGTCCCTCCTTTATTTTTTGTTGTTGTTCTGATGTTGACTTATTTGGTGTGTTTAGATCTGTCGCACATAGTTTTACACCGATCGAGCAGGAATTTGTGGAGAAAATGGTGAAAAAATCTATAGAAAATAACAGGAAGTGACATCACTCGAGGTACACTCATTCAAAAGAAATGACTTTCTTGACACTTTAAACATAATTCATCAATACAAATGTGCTTTCATGTATTTTCATTTGTAAAATTGTGTTTGCTGGGTAATTTCCTAGTGTGATGTCATCAGTCACAACCAGGAAGTCAATATTTGTATAATTTAAAACTAATATGAGTTATTATAAAAAAATAAATCTCATCTGCATTTTGGTTCAATGAGTCGTCCGACCTGCAGGGGGCACTTTATTATGTTATTAGATAATTAGATGAATATTATTGTGTAATAGCTGTTGCACAATGACCTTTACTGTCTCAGGGTCCTTTAATGTGGAGCTATAAGACTATAATGCTATTAATATACGGTTGACAATTGTAACGTTTTGATATTATTATTGATATTATTGCCGTCTCTATATTTTTTCATGTACAAAGTGTTCAGGTGGCAACGGGGCTCACGAACTATAGACGTGTGCAGTATTTTTACTATGTACACATGGGTGGGTGTGTGTGTGTGTGTTATATGTGTGTGTGTGTGTGTGTGTGTTTTATGTGTGTGTGTGTGTGTGTGCGTGTGTGTGTGTGTGTGTGTGTCCTCACATTTTAATTTAATTTACTTTTTGAAAAAACACATGAAAAAAGAAAAAGGGGGCACAATATAATCGTAGAGACTAAAAAAATATAAGCGTGACATTTTACGGAGAGAAAAATTACATTTTTTTTGCTAATTCAATTTGTAGAAAAGTGACAATTTTCAAACTAAATTAGGTCTTTTTTTAGTTGAATTGAAATAAATGTGAGGACTCTAGAAGCAAAATGAGCCTCTCCTCCAAAAAGTAAACTCAAACGCTAAGTGCTTTTTTATCTTGCCATTTATGTCGACTTAATCATTCATAAAGTGTGATTTGATAAAGCAGGTCACAAACTGCGAGCGCTGATGTGTAAAGGAAACGAGAAGGAAAGAAAATTCAGGGATTTGGTTGTTATTTTAGTTCGTGACGTTAAGAATTGCGAATAATCGTTATATATCACCCGGTTTATGCTTACAATAATCGTTACAGTAACATTTGAAATCGTCTCTTATCACGGCACAGGGATAAAAAGAGAAGTTACACCGTTTAAAAAAATAAATAAAGTGATTGTTTTGCTTCCTTGACATGTTCAGGACACTCCAAAATCGACAATGATTTAATTAAAGGACACATTTATGCGTAAAATACTTTCTCTCTCTTTTAACCCTGTTCTCACTCTGTTCCTCGTCACATTTAGCTTCATTCACAGTTTGATAAAGTCCTCTCCCGTCCGAGCGTCAGAAACACTCGGTTCTGAATCTCCTCCATAACTGACCTTTTCTCCATCTGTGACTCTGAGAATCTTCTGCTGTTTTTAACTCCATAAATCATCTCCAGACTCATTCTGACTCATTTCACGACCTGGGTTCTTCCTTGGATTTCTATGAGCACTTTCAAGTAGTTCTTTTATGAAGCTCTTGTCATTCCCTCCAGTAGATGGCGTAAAAACTCAGTCAGGCCCGTTGGAAACAGCAGAGATCCAAACATAATTTAATTTTTTTTTCTAAAACATGAGCTGCCAAACTAAGGTACACAAGAGCAGGTTTAAAGGCAACTAACAATACAAATAATGCATAATATGTGACTTTTAAATGTATGTTTGATTTAACTTAATTTAAATTGTAGTTTTGTTCCGCGGCAGTTTTGTTCCGCAATACTGTCATACTCATGTGCAATACTGTCATACTCATGTGCAATACTGTCATACTCATGTGCAATACTGTTATATGTGCAATACTGTCATACTCATGTGCAATACTGTTATACTCATGTGCAATACTGTTATACTCATGTGCAATACTGTTATACCCATGTGCAATACTGTTATACTCATGTGCAATACTGTTATACTCATGTGCAATACTGATCTCAGGTGCAATATTTTCTGTCCATACAACAGCTGTAAATAAGAGTGTTGTCATTAAGATTATAAGTTATTTTTAAGTTATCTGTTTTTTTTAGTTATCTGTTTTTATTATTCTTTTTTTTCTAATTATTATGCTTCTGTGCCTAATCTGTAGTGCAACACAGGAATTTCCCCATTGTCGGAAGAATAAAGGTTATCTTATCTTATTTTATCTTATCTTAATTACTTAGAGAACAAAAAGATGCATTATTATCATAACAAAAACAAATAATTATGAAATTAAAAACACCGCTGTCTCACGTCTAATGGTGAATCATGGAAAGCACGAGGCGGCTCCACGGTGCGACATTCAATCTGGATTAGCACAGACCACGCCCCTCTCTCACCTCCCTCCGCCCCTTTCCCTCTCTCTGCGGCTAATGTCGGGTTAGCGCGCTCAGCCACAGCCGTTCACACACACACAGCTGTAATTAGCGGCTTGGGCACGGGGCCAGCTAGCAGCTAGCTTCCACGCTGCACGGCTAGCGTTGCATGAGCGGCTACAGGTGTGCACATACCTGAGGTCACATGATCCGGCGGGGGCGGAGAGTTAGCGTTAGCTGCGACGTGAAGTGTTTTTGCTGGAGAGAGAGTGGATGACTAGCTAACACCTGGCATTAGCTCAGGTAATCCTGGCAGAAAAACAAACTCACGCACCGCGCTGCACTGCAAAAAGCGACGCACACTGGACTTCTGTACATTTATTTATGTTTTACTCTTTTTTTGGGTTTGATGGAAGGGTTTTTCATAAAATAGTTGTGTGATCCACGCTTTTTTATACAAAGTTTTTCCAAAAGCTTTTTCCACATTCTAGGTTTTTTTTTAAAAACAGTTTTTTAATTGTGTTGTAGGATTATAATAAAGGTCAGGACTTTGTAACAAGGTTTTGGTAAAATGTAAGGGCTTCTTCTACAATAATTATTCAGTTTAGGACCTTTTTGTGCAATAATTATTAGGTTTACAGCCTTTTTTCACCATAATAGTTTAATGCTAGTGGTAGCGGATAGAATAAGGCCTGTTTTTTAGATTATGGTTAAAGTTAGGGCCAGGTTGGGGGATTTACTTTCAGAAATAACTTTATATTTGACCTTTATTCCTCTGGGTTGATTTAGAGTTAATTCTCATTTGCAATGATGACCTGGTCTAGAGGCAGCAGCACAACAAGAGTGGGGAGAAAAAGGAGTCAAGACGGAGACAAGATGGAGACAAGACAAAAACAAGACGGAGACAAAACGGAGACAAGATGGAGACAAGATGGAGACAAGACAGGAACAAGATAGAGACAAAACGGAGACAAGACTAAGTCAAGACTGAGTCAAGACGGAGACAAGACCGAGACAAGACGAAGACAAGACGGAGACAGGACTGAGTCAAGACGGAGACAAGACAGAAACAAGGCAGAGACAAAACGGAGACAAGACTAAGTCAAGACTGAGTCAAGACGGAGACAAGACGGAGTCAAGACGGAAACAATACGGAGACAAGATGGAGACAAAAGGGAGACAAGACTGAGTCAAGACGGAGAAAAGACTGAGTCAAGACGGAGACAAGACAATTGTCCTAACTAACTGTCCAGGTTGAGTCCAGGTTGAGTTCAGGTTGAGTCCAGGTTGAGTTCAGGTTGAGTCCAGGTTGAGTCCAGGTTGAGTCCAGGTTGAGTCCAGGTTGCATGCTGTGTGTTTTTACAGTGCAGAAGCCGGAGCCGAACCAGAGCAGGAGGTGGGAAAACATGTGGCGTGTTTGCTCTCAGGATTACTCGTGTTGAAATACTCTGTGTACATGAGCTGTACGAGCGAATATCTCAGGGAGGGACAGATGTGTGTGGCATCGTGCGTCCAACCGCGAACTGAACCGTGGAACTTTTCTCTTACTCCAGTAAACGTTTTTTAAAAGTAAAGGTGTTTTTGGACTCTTGACAGTTACTTCACGACATTTGAGAGCAGCTGAGAGAGAAACTTTGGGCGAAAACAAGAATATACAATTTAAAACTTTTAAAAATATTAAGACATGGATTGAGTTGTTTCTGTTAAACAAAAAACTGTATCAATATCATAATGTTTGATGCTTTTTTGAGTCACACATTATTCTTTTACTCTTAATGACAAGTTTTACGATTTTCTAGTTTTGACTTAATTTGGTGTATTTGTACCTGTTGTACGTATAGATTATAGTTTTACACCAATCGAGCAGGTATTTGTGGAGAAAACATGAAAAAATCTGTGGAAAATGACAGGAAGTGTCATTTTCCACCAGCATCACTCATTCAGTCTAATTTTATGCAGAATTTATACAAAGAAACAACTTTTCTGACTCTTTAAACATTAATTCAACAAAATAAAGTTGTTCTCATATTTTTTTATTCATTAGATGAGTTTTGGTGCAGTGTTTGCTGGGTAATTTCCCAGTGTGATGTCATCCATCACAAACAGGAAGTTAAATTATAAACCCCAAAAATGAGCTATTCTGTGATAACATTTTTAGAATTTTTAGCAAAATTATAAATATATTTATCTTAACTGCATTTTAGTTCAGTGAATCGTCCGGCCTGTAGGGGGCGTTTTAAAGTCACATTTAAAGAGATGCATCAATGCTTTTACTGAGATTTTTCATGATACTTTTACTTTCATTCTCCACTTTTAGCAACAAAATGTAGTAGTTATTTGACCACTGGCAGCACAATACTGGGAATAAATGCAATATAGAATAAAATATTGCGCTGATTACGATAATATTGTGATATTTGAGTATATACATTTTGACAGAGGACTGTAATTTCTATTAAAACTAAAATATACTTAAAATGTAGTCAAAATGTGTCAAAATAAAAACCTAAAATTGAGACTAAAATTAAGGCTAATTAAGACTTGAAGTGCTGTAATGTCTATGTCTCTGTGTTGGCCCTGCGACGAGTTGGCCACTGTCCAGGGTGTACCCCGCCTAAGGCCCGAAGTCACTGGGATAGGCTCCAGTCACCCGCGACCCCAAAAGGGAACAAGCGGTAGAAAATGGATGGATGGATGATGTACAACACTGTCATTTTCTGTTCGATGGAGGATCTGCTGTGACATATTGTGTTGATACTGATTTACTGTTGATCATATTCAATCTCGATCATCTAGTTTTCTTGTGTCCGTCCTTTCAAAAGATCAGACTTGGTCAATTATTTAAGGTTTTTCAAATTTCATCAACTTCAAATGACAAATCAGACCATTCTTCTTACTTCCTATTTCTTGGACCGCTCGTTTGTACTTCTACTGGAGTAATACTATTTTGATGTAACTTTACTCTTACTTTAGTGCAATTTTGGCTTTTCATTCCACGTCCAGTGTGTGAGCTGCAACGTTGGTGAAAGAACATCTCGGTAAAAAAGTGAAAGCCCTGACTCTGCCGGTTCTCTTCTTCCTTAGTCGTACGATCGCAGCTCTTGATCCAGCTCGAGCAGGTTCTCTTCTTCTGCAGTCGTGCGATCACAGCTCTTGATCTAGCTCGAGCCGGTTCTCTTCTTCTGCAGTCGTACGATCGCAGCTCTTGATCTAGCTCGAGCCGGTCCTCTTCTTCTGCAGTCGCACAATCGCAGCTCTTGATCCAGCTCGAGCCGGTCCTCTTCTTCTGCAGTCGCACAATCGCAGCTCTTGATCCAGCTCGAGCCGGTCCTCTTCTTCTGCAGTCGTACGATCGCAGCTCTTGATCCAGCTCGAGCCGGTTCTCTTCTTCTGCAGTCATGCGATCGCAGCTCTTTATCCAGCTCAAGCCGGTCCTCTTCTTCTGCAGTCGCACAATCGTGGCTCTTGATCCAGCTCGAGCCGGTTCTCTTCTTCTGCAGTCGTACGATCGCGGCTCTTGATCCAGCTCGAGCCGGTTCTCTTCTTCTGCAGTCGTGCGATCGCAGCACTTTATCCAGCTCAAGCCGGTCCTCTTCTTCTGCAGTCGCACAATCGCGGCTCTTCATCCAGTTCAAGCCGGTTCTCTTCTTCTGCAGTCGCACAATCGCGGCTCTTGATCCAGCTCGAGCCGGTCCTCTTCTTCTGCAGTCGTGCGATCGCGGCTCTTGATCCATCTCGAGCCGGTCCTCTTCTTCTGCAGTCGTACGATCGCGGCTCTTGATCCAGCTCGAGCCGGTTCTCTTCTTCTGCAGTCGTACGATCGTGGCTCTTGATCCATCTCGAGCCGGTCCTCTTCTTCTGCAGTCGTACGATCGTGGCTCTTGATCCAGCTCGAGCCGGTCCTCTTCTTCTGCAGTCGTACGATCGCGGCTCTTGATCCAGCTCGACCGAACCGGTCTTCATCACGGACACATCACTGACCTCAAAACGACTCGCGCGTGTCATTCCACCGCCGCCACGTCCGTCGCCGCGCAGCAGATTGTTTCCGCTCCGGTGGTCAGTCGGCCTCGGTCAGCGCATATTGGATTTGCCCGCTCCATAATTGATGGCGAGAGCATTTTGTGGAGCTAAAGGCCGGCAATCCTCGGTGTCGGATTCAAAATTAGTCCCTCGTTTATTATTGAGAGCGCAGAGGCCGACAGGTTAACGAGAGAACAAGAGCGCCAGAGGTCATTTTTCATTCGCTCAGGCTGACCGCGCAACAGGCTTTAAAACGGTCTGCGATTTTAGGACGCCACAGAAAGTCCGGTTCGTTCACCCTGAAGAGATGTGCTCCGAGTGTCACGTGATCGATGGGGCGGTAACAAATCCAAAAAGAAAAGAACATTATAAAAACTTTATAAAAATAAAACCAAAAGAAGAAACTACGGCCCGACATACAGTGGTAACAGGATCACCTTGATCCCACAGACACGAGGAGAGGCACCACACACTCGCTGCTCAGGCCACGCCTCCTGAACTCCTGGACAGTAAAATCAGGCTCAAAATCATACTGAAAATCAGGCTTAAAATCAGGCTTAAAATCAGGCCTAAAATCAAGCTCAAAATCAGATTTAAAAGGAGGCTTAAAATCAGACTCAAAATCAGACTCAAAATCAGACTTAAAATCAGACTCAAAATCAGACTTAAAATCAGACTCAAAATCAGACTTAAAATCAGACTTAAAATCAGACTTAAAAGCCCTTTGGCTTTGGAGATGGGGCTGGTGTTCACTGAAGTTTCTCTGAAGAGATCTAGATTCAGTCGTTTTCAATCGTCAGTGAAATGGTGGGAGATATATTGAAAACTACATAATATCATAATTGTTATTTTGGAGGTATGGATACTTAGAATATCGAGTATCGTCTATAACTAAACTATTAAAAGGGCATAAAGTCATGTGTTTTTTTAATGGTCTCTTCACGTTTTGTTTGAGACATTGTTGAGACATTTGAACACATTCTTGATGAACTGTGAAAATAAGGCCCACTTCTAGAGCTCCACAGTCAGAGGAAAAGTATTTCATATTATAGTCAGGAAATCAACACTAGAAAATCTATTTAGTTAAAAAAATAATAATAATAATAAGGCTGAGCATAGGAATATGTCTGTTTGCCGTAACCTGACGACCCGGTACAAAACTTGCTCACTGAAAACAAAATATCCGCATTTGGTCAAAAAGACGCCAAATTCTTTTATTTTTCTAATATTCCCCCGACCGTTCTTTTCTAAAGCGCTGTGTTGAACAATAATTTTATTGCACTGGTCAAATTATCTTTCATCCCAAGGGACTAGTGACGCATTGCACAATGTATATGCGTTAACATTTTCGGTCCTCTTTATGTTCCTGTATTGAACAGAACATGCAGGAGGGAACCTATGTTTCCTTTAACTTGGTTCACCTCTGTCAGCGCCACTTGCGTGGCCACGTCTCATGTCGTTCTGCGTCATGGTGTGACTTCATGTTAAATTTGACCTGCGCTTTGCATTCTGGGACAGAAACACAGCCAGCAGCGTCATCACAATAACATGGCGGCGCCTGTGTACCCCGCATTTTCGGCACGTTCCCCCGCTCGTCTTTGCTACCAAAATAAAGGATAACGGCGTACAAAAGGTCAATTGAAATATCTTAAAATCAGGATATTTAGTCTCCCGATCGGGTTGATCGAGACGTTTTCCGTCATTGACTGTTGAAGCCTGACCCCTAGCGGTCACTCAGAGTCAAAAATGGCGACGATTTTGATCTTTTTTTGCCTTCAAAGTTAAAAAAATATGAATTTACCTACCGACCCAATTGAAAAATGTTGGGTCGGGTTACAGCAAACAGACAATTTATTTGGGGTATCCTAAATTGAGAAATCAAGATCAATCAATATAAAGACTGTTTTTTAGTGATTTTTTGCCATGTGCAGCTCTTATAGATCACTATGTAAACATCATGGGATGTTTCACAGAATGGCATTAAACAAATCTATCACCATAGAGACAAGCAGTTGACACAGATCTTGTTACAAGGTAGATCTGTGGAGAGAAGATCCCGCTCACTAAGAGTGCATGTTGATGTTGTTGAGCTTTGCTGGTAATTAAACACATGAATGAATGTGAGAAAGAATAGGAATAACAAGGAGAGAAAAGTTAAACAGTTTAGCTTGAGCATAATGCATGATATTGGTAAGAACATTCAGAATTTAGAAATCTCTGTCCTTTATCTCTTGCCATTGTCTTTCTTTGTCTTTTCATCACTCTCATTTTATCTTTTCTTTTGTTCTCTGTATTCTGTAACTTGTTTCTCTTTCTCTTCACCCTCTATCTCCTTTCCACGGTTTTACTTTATCTGTTTTTTATTATAGCTTATTTTGTATAACTCATTATGATAACTATATATGGTCAGGGGTATGTGGTCTGAGACACAAAGCACTTCCTGTCTTCCAGATAGGACCTTAACCAGTTTAGGGCAGTGCCAGTGATGCCCACCCAGTCCTCTAGTCTCTGTAAGAGGATCCCATGATCGACAGTGTCAAAAGCAGCACTCAGATCCAACAGAATTAAGACTGAGGCTTTGCCTGAGTCAGTGTTCCGGAGGATGTCATTTGTCACCATGACAACAGCAGTCTCACTGCTGTGATGAGGTCTAAAACCTGACTGAAAAACATAAAATGAGTTGTTTATTAAGTGGAAATCTGTGAAAGTTGTGAAAAACCTTTTCAAGATCTTTGTCCCAAAATGGCAGATTAGAGATGGGCCGGTAATTACTCAGTACTGCGGCATCAAGACTGCTCTTCTTTAGGAGAGGCTTTATGACCGCAGTTTTCACAGACATTGGGAATGTTCCAGATTGAAGCGACATGTTAACTATGTGAGTGAGTGGTGCTAACAAACTGTTCAGCACAGACTTCTGGAGAAAGCACAGACTTCTGGAGGGTCACACATGGAGGCAGCATGTAGATGAACTCAGACTGGTGATGATCTCTTGGACAGTTTTGTCAGTTACAGGTGCAAAGTGAGTCAGCTCTAAGTGTCTAGGTGGTTTTAGGGTATTTTTTTGCATTGTGGGATTTATAGCATTTTTAATGCCCTGAACTTTGTCATTAAAGAATAATGCAAACTCATTACACTTGGATGTGGAAATGAGGGTTTGTTAATCTGTTTACTGTGGCATTATTTACTGGTATTATCATTTCAAAGTTGACATGGATTTTAATTTGCTCCTTAATGTCCACACACTATTACATGAATAAAAATAAAAAAAATTAAACTGAATGAAGAAGAAAAAAAAAGAAAAGAAGAAAAAAGAAAGAAAGAAGATGATCAACATTTATTTGTTTTGAGTGTTTAAACATAGAAATGTGTTTAAGTAAAGAGACCCAGACGCACTCAAAGCCACAGTTCCAAGTAGCTGCGTGGAGACCCTCCTCTGGACCGTTACACAATCCAGTCCTAGACCCCCTTGGACCCCCCGTGCCCCCCCCCCCCCCAGGGAGCAGGACAGTAACAAGGTAATGGTGTGAGCGCAGACTGCCCCTCACTACAAAGGCTCTGGAGCTGTCACTGGCTTTCTGCTCTTTTTGTGCCACTGTCCTCTCCTTTTGTGTGGCCCAGAAGTGCGGCCCGGGGCCCCTGCAGCAGCTGGCAGGTAGAGGCCCCGCAGACACAGGGAGGGGCTGCTGAGAGACGGTACACAACACGAGCAGGGTCGGTTAGCGGTGGTTAGCTTTGAAGGTGAAGAAGAGGGGGCGAGGTTTGTGGATCCGCACCCTCTGTTCACCAAGAGAAATGAGCAACATATAATCACACAGTTCATTTCAATGTAGAAGAGCTGCTCGATCACCCACTGGTCAACAACGACAAGAGCAGACACAGACCTCAAGGGTTTTACAGACACAAATACAGGAAGGAAACATGGACAAGAACAAAGATGTGATAACAACAAGTAGTATTTATGCTAAAAAAAAATACACAGAACTTACCTTTGCATCAGAGTTTAAGAGATTGTGGATTATTTATACGCACTGGGAAGTACAAATTATAGAAGACAGAAGAAAGAGCAGAATCTCCTCTTGATGATATTGTACTTCACCATGAAATATGGTGAAGGTAATATAAAGTCCAAAATGCTTAATCTGACGGTTTCTATAAGCGATAAAAAAACATGTTATGGCATTGACAGCCTGTTGTGATGTCATCTGAAATCCAGAGTTAAACAGCTTTTATCTGACATATGACATCATCATATTTAAGAACATATTCAGGGTCATGCAATGTCAGAACAACTCAACAAGAAGAACCATTAAATGTTCTGAGGAGTCGCCCATGATTAACAATAAAACTGTGGCTCAATGAAAAGAAAACATATTCACGTTATATACAAGTGTCAGTTTACTTTACCTATGTATTTGTCCCATTGAGTTTCTCTGAGTCGCGCTGGGGGGGAGGAGCTGAAACCTCTTGTGGGCGGGGACACACGTGGTCATCATCTAGTGTAGTGATGTCTCCGCTTCGTCCGGTCCAGGCTCATCGTGGTTAGAGAGCGGACCAAACCTGGATGTGTTTGTCTTGTCGCTCTGAGCCTCACAAAAACACTCGTTTCCAAAGTGTTTTTTTTTTAATTTGTGACGTGAAACTTGGAGGTCCGGGGGTCTCTTGTGCCGTACTCAAATCACGTTTGTTACAGTTGCGTGTTTACAGAAAGTGCACTCTCTCTCCCCTCTTTCTCGCTGCTATTACAGGTATCGGAAGCTCAAGCAAGAGAAGAACTAGCCATAATATTACTCGATAAACAAGTAAAAGTAGTTGATACAAACAGTAAAAACCTTGAAGACAAAACATAAAAAGAAAATGTCCAAACTTTGGTATTTTCAGAAAAATGACTGGAAAATGAACGAGGTAAAGTGCAATAATGTTCCTTTTCAAACTCTTTGCTCACAATGAGAAGAGAAACGCTCATTTGACTGAAGTGAGAGTTGAAAATATCATGCAAACTAAAGGACTTTAAGTTTCTGTTCATCTGTTTGTAATGGACAATGTGCATTTATAAAGGTTATATTATATTATATTATCTTATTGTTTTTTTTTCATTGAAACACACACAAACGCCTTTTAAATACTCTTTAAAGAACAATTAAATATAACTAGTGAAGCAGAAACCCTCAGTCCTGCTCCGCTACAATGATTATTCAAATAAAAGTGCATCAATCTTGTTCCTACAGTTGGTCATCCCTTTAATGCCACGGCCCGTCCCTTTAAGAGCCTTCTGTCCTCAAACACTTTTATTGAGCAGATGTAAAGTCACTGCAGCATCTGTTGTTTTGACCCCAAACTGAAGCCTGGACACTCTCCCTGAAGCCTGGACACTCCCCCTGAAACCTGGATACTCCCCCTGAAGCCTGGACACTCCCCCTGAAGCCTGGACACTCCCCCTGAAGCCTGGACACTCGCCCTGAAGCCCGGACACTCGCCCTGAAGCCCGGACACTCCCCCTGAAGCCCGGACACTCCCCCTGAAGCCCGGACACTCCCCCTGAAGCCGGGACACTCCCCCTGAAGCCTGGACACTCCCCCTGAAGCCTGGACACTCTCCCTGAAGCTGGACTTGAGGCGTTCCATCAACAGACTGTTGGTGTTTGCACTCCATCTTCTGGCAGCAGAGGGAAATACCAGGGGAAACACACAGTATTTACACTCCCAGCCCCTCTCCATCTCCCTCTCTCTCTCTCTCCCCCTCTCTACCTCCCCTCTTCCCAGGCCCCTTTCTCTCCCCTTTCCCTCTCTCTCCCTCTCTCCTCCCTATCTCTCCCCTCTTCCCGGGCCTCTCTCTCTCCCCCTCTTCCCTCCCTCTTCCCAGGCCTCTCTCTCTCCCCCTCTCTCTCTCTCCCCTCTCTCTCCCCCTCCCCACCCTCTTCCCGGACCTCTCTCTCCCCCCCTCCCCTCCCTCTTCCCGGGCCTCTCTCTCTCCCCCTCCCCTCCCTCTTCAGGGGCCTCTGTGAGTGCCAGGGCACAGAGACACAGGTGTAGTGGATGAAAGGACTGGGAGTTCGGGGTTTCAGCTGGCCCCCCATCCCAGAGCGCAGCCAGGCCCCCGACGATCCATCATGGTGCCCCCTCTCGTGCGGGACGGCCCTTTCACACCTGCTGAGCTCAACCACAGCCCACAGGCCCAGAGCACTGCTGCCCACTGCTGCCCACTGCTGCCCCCCGGTGCCCCCTGCTGCCCCATGTGCCCACTGCTGCCCCCCGGTGCCCACTGCTGCCCCCTGTGCCCACTGCTGCCCCCCGGTGCCCACTGCTGCCCCATGTGCCCACTGCTGCCTCCCGGTGCCCACTGCTGCCCCTGGTGCCCACTGCTGCCCCCCGGTGCCCACTGCTGCCCCATGTGCCCACTGCTGCTCCCGGTGCCCACTGCTGCCCCATGTGCCCACTGCTGCTCCCGGTGCCCACTGCTTCCCCCGGTCCCCCCTGCTGCCCCATGTGCCCACTGCTGCCCCCCGGTGCCCACTGCTGCCCCCGGTGTCAAAAGTATACTTATCTCACCAGAATGTATTGTATTTGTTTAGATTTTTGGGGGTAATAACTTTTTTGAGGACTGATTGAAGTAAATGTGTCCTCCACCTGTAATCATTCTGTAACCATGGCAATCATACACGGTCCCGTGGAGTGGCCTCCCAAATATACCTGAAGGTCGCAGTGGAGCAGGGAAAGACACGAGACATAAATCATCTAAAGAAAGTATTATTTACGCCATTAAAACTGTGCTAATGAAGTATCATCAACAGTGGAATACACCGTGTATTATACTCGTATTAATATGTGTTCATTTATAACCATAGTCACAACCCGCCCTGAATTTACAAAACAGAATAAAGTATCTATGTCGTTTGTAGCCTTATTTTTAAACTTACACATGTTTTTTTTTTTATCATCATATTATCTTTTAGTATTTTACTCCTTTTCAAAGTATATTTAAATATCATAAGTTAAATTGGGTAGATTTAAATCATTTTTTTAATTTAGTTTTTGTAGTTATCTTATTTTATACTGCATACTTTTTATGTTCCTGTTGTTCTTGTGCTGCAGTTACTTTGTATTGCAACACTGAAATTTCCCAATCCATTTAAATCCATTTGTTTGTTTATTCCATTATTAACCTTTCTTAAACCAGGTAAGAACTGTTTGTATTCTTATATTAGTTGACTCTAATATTAATCCCACACATTGTCCTAAAACATTCATAACGTTCTTATAATGAAGTGTTTTTCTGGCGAGTGACTTTTGTCGTCTCGTTTCACGCCGCCATCTGGACCTTTGATTCCCGCCCTTTGGTTTGCGCACGGCCCTTCTGTCAAACTAAACGGCCCTCAGCGCGGCCCGTCACGCCGAGGGCCTCGAGGGCCTCGGGGGCCCGAACGCGCCAAAAACAATCAACTGGAATTCAACGATGAGAGCGCGAGGGCCAAGTCATGTGACACAAAATACAATAAAATACTCAAAATACTATCAAATACAGAAAATACAATCATATTCACAAAAAACAAGAAAGTACACAAAATACTATCAAGGACACAAAATACAATAAAATACAGAAAATACTATCAAATATACAAATTACAATCAAATACACAAAATACAATAAGATACACAAAATACTATCAAATACACAAAATACAATCAAATTCACAAAATACAAGAAAGTACACAAAATACTATCAAGGACACAAAATACAATAAAAAACAGAAAATACTATCAAGGACACAAAATACAATAAAATACATAAAATACAATAAAGTACACGAAATACAATCATATACACGAAATACAATCAAGTACACAAAATACAATCAAATACACAAAATACAACAAAAGATAAATCATGGAACACGAAACCCAAAATAAACGTCCCATTTGGTCCAAAGTTCGTCAAATTTGTCCATTTTCAAGTTAAATTCTAATTCAAATGGACAGTTTTCCATTTGTCGAGTGTCCAGTTTACCGTATTCTCCAGAGTATAAGTCACACCAGCCAAAAAGTGCATAATAGAGAAGAAAAAAACATATAGAAGTCTTATTTTTGGGGGAAATTGCTATTTAAATAATAACAGATTAGAGAACAGGGTGAATAGGTGTACGTATGCTAACGCTAACACCTTCAGCTACATGACGCACAGACAGAACTGTGGTAAGTGTCTGGTATGTTAACGTAACATATTAACAGTTATTCAGATAACTATAGCATAAAGAACATGCTAACAAGTTTACCAAAGCATCAGTATTACCCCAAATCACTAAATCCATTGAATTCTTCTTCCTCTGTGTCACTTCTACACAACTAGAGTAGAGTAAGTGCAGATTCTTCTTCTGCGTCGCTTAGAGAAAAAAATAACGTAAAAATAACGAATAATATCACATATAAGTCGCACCCTGGCCAAAACTATGAAAAAAGGTGCAACTTATAGTCCGGAAAATACGGTAATATGGGTCCAGTCCTTGGTCGTCAGTGCATTTTGTCTCGTCCATTCTTTTGAGTCTTGTTTGTTTGTCACTGTTGCCAGGACGATGCTTCAGAGAGAGGAGTCGTGAGGCAAATACATTGTCTTGAAATCTGAGGTACGTTTTTTATTTAAATTCCTGGATCTCTCGCCTCTTCCTGAAAAGTGTTGTGAACATTTAGTGTGGAAGTAAATACAAATAAAAACCTTTATATCAGATCTAAGTATGTAAAAAGAACCAGATTTTATTAATTTTTTTACATGTTTTGTACAAGTTTTTACACAAATTGACTGTGAACAACCTCAAGAAACGACACACAGAGACACAGACACAGAGAGCTTTTTACGCCAGGTTCAGTCCAGTTTTGTTTCCATGGAGATGCTGAAGCACGATAGCCATTTGGAGACGTTCAAAGTTCACATTTTTCAGGAGAATTGACATGAAAAACACAACATATTCATTCAATTACAGGCGTTTTTAATCATCAAAAACTTAATCGGATACAGTCCCTCGTTCCTTCAGGAGTGGTGCATGATGGGAAAGATGTCAAAGGCAGCCATGGACACCTTTTTAAACACTTCAATCGATGATTGACGACGTCAATTCAAAAGTCAATCTGAGGAAAACGAGAACTTGAGAAAACACCATAAATGGACACCATAAACACCATAAATGGACGATTTTTCGGCGATTTGAGAACGCAGGCGGAAGTGCGCATGCGCACTCCCCCGTGCGGACTGATACAACACACACGTGCGTTTGTTTATTAGCGCAACGGAGCGCATTGCATCGCTCGTCTCCCGTAGATTTCTGTCCACTTCTGCGTCAGCTCGAACTGTCTTTCTCCGTTTTCATTTTGCCTATATAGGGAACTATATTATGATAGATCCATGCGCTTAGGCACGCGGAAACGTGGGGACGAGCCTGACGCGGCTGCAGGTGAGCGGTGGGTGCGTTTTATGGTTGATACGTGGCAGGACTAATGATTTATCCACGCCACGAGGAAATATGACAAAATGAAAAAAAACGTCCATACCACCTTTAAATTCTGTGGGTCAATTTAAATTTCTGGCGGCGAGAAACTGAGCGCGACAGTTGAAAAGCACACAGAGAGAACGAGCGAGTTAATTAGAAAGCAGCGATTAAGGTCCTAATGAGTCGATTCTCTGCGGGGATTATGGGTAGGCAGAGAGGAGCGCTGCTAAAAACGTCCCAAAAACCCCAAACGCCGAGACAAAGAGCAGCCGGGACGCCAGTTTATGAAGCGACGCGTGGAACTGTGGCTCGGGTCTGACTTTCAAACGACCTCGGGACAGTTCTTCTGCCTGTGTGTGGGAACCGGGGACCTTTACGCTGAAGAAGACGCTGCACAGAATCGATGGATAACACGCTCAACAGCAACGCTCCGACGCTCCACCTGCTTTTAAAACTGTGTCTCTGGGACTTGAAACGCCCGCGATGGAAGCGATGGATGGATACAGCTGAAATGTGCTTGAAGCAGCCGGGGAAATGTCTGTCACAGAGTCAAGTTGGCAGAAAATGTGACAAACATGAGTAGATGTTGGTTTTTACTGTTTTCTTTCTGTTCTTTTTGAATTTGGTGTGTTCTTTTTTCAAAATAAAGACACAAATACATTAATAAAGACAAATATTTGGACTCTTCTTCTTTTTTTATGCTGCTCCCTGGTCCTGCTCGTTTTATTTTGTGTTTTTATTAGGCCCGAGCGCCACAAGCTGGCGAGAGGCCTATTAATCTCGTAAGGCCGTGCGAAGCACGGCTGCGAAAGTGCGCACGTAGTGCGCACGAAATCGAGCGCGAAGCGCTCGACCACTTCCAAACACTCACTAACGCACTCCTTCACTCATGCACGTCCCGTGCATACTAATTAGTAGTAGGAAAATGGAACATTACCGTTGTAAACGGGCGAAGCCCGTGCAAAAGTGCAAAAAACTACATAATGTGCAAAAAATCATCTACACAAACGGGGCATCAAAAGTTATCCATATTTTGATTTTAAGTGGTACGGTCTCTGTGCTGTGGAGCTGCAAATATACTGTCACAAATGGGAAAAACGCCAAATCCTTGAAATGTTCACATTTACGCTTCACACTTTAACAAACTCCTCCTAGTGCGTTTGGCCCACCGATCTCAAAATCGGTGTACCTCCTCTAGACAAGTGGGGCATCTAAAGTTATTCAAATTGTATGGATAACATTTACGGTCTCGCAGAATTTGGACTATTTGGCCTTCAGAGTGGCCTATAAACAAGAGTTTTTCCAAATGACATGACATTTTGCACACAATTCTCATTTGCCATCCCCAAATTAAAAGTATGGGAGCCAAAGTCATATTTGGTAAAGCGTAGCCGTAGCGATGACAGAAACATCCCATGTTATCCCTATGGGGAAACCGCAAAATCTCTAAAATGACCACATTTTTACACTTCACACTTTAACAAACTCCTCCTAGGGCGATTACCCGATCAAGTTCATATTTGGGGAGAATCATCTACACAAGCGGGCATCAAAAGTTATCCATATTTTGATTTTAAGTACTAGGGTCTCTGTGCGGTAGAGCCGCAAATATATGTCACAAATGGGAAAAACGCCAAATCCTTGAAATGTTCACATTTATGCTTCACACTTTAATGAACTCCTCTGTGGGCAATAGCTCGATCAAGCTCATATTTTGGGAAAATAATCTACACAAGCGGGGCATCAAAAGTTATCCATGTTTTTATTCCAAGTGTCACGGTCTCTGTGCGCTGGAGCTGCACATTCGACCGATATTTGTGTTCATTTGCACTGGTTAAGCACAGCATTGAACATGTACAATGTGTCGCTGTCTTAGTTCTTAGACAATTGCGTTAGCGCCATCTCTGTAAAATGCAGAGAGCAGAGTCGGAAGGCCGGCGGCCCGCGAGGGCCGTTGGATGCCGCTTGCGGCTTTAATTCTTTCTTTCTTCTTCTTCTTCTTCTCGGGACCAACTCCCCTATTTTTCACCCAGTGAACATTGACGAAAAGTCACAAAAATGTGCACACCTCTAAAAATCGTGCCTCTCTACATTCTGGCTATTTCATTTTTCTAAAATAAAAAAATTGGCGCGTCAGCGCCCCCAAATGTACCAAAAATGCATTGAGAGATGGGAAATGACCCAAAAAAAATCTGATCGTAGAATCATGAAATTTGGCGCAGAGGTAGATGGTGACAAGAGAAGTAAAAAATATTATTACGGCAACGCCGTCCGCCCAACCAAATGTCGGCCATATTGCTTCAAAAATGGCTAAACATGACTTTGGAGTTTTTCCAAACGTCGTACTTTTACGAACTCCTCCCAGGGCGGTGGCCCTAAAAAGCTGAAATTTGGTGAAAATGCTACTGAGGAGTGGGACATCAAAAGTTATTCAAATTACATTGATACCTCTCACGGTCTCTGTGCGGCGAAGCCGCAAACTGTAGCTAGAATTTCAGAAATCTCCCAAATTTAACATTTCTGCCGTTTGCGCAGATAAAGTCCGAATTGCGTCAAATTAGAATCAGTTGTTAAACTCTTTGCGCTAAACGTACTTGAAGTGAAATAGATTAATTTGGCACCACAGCGCCCCCTACAGATTTTATATGGAGGTTAAATGTTTAGTTTTGCGAAATTTTATGAAATTTGACACACAACTCAATTTTGGCCCCATCAAAAAAGTCAATGAGACCCATGTCATAATTGTTATGGCTTTGCTGTAGCGATGACCAAAACCTCCCATGTTATTCCAATGGGGAAATCGCCAGAACATGTTTACACTTTAGACTTTCACAAACTCCTCCCAGGGCGTTAGCCCTATTAACTTGAAATTTGGTGAGACTCATCTTCAGGGGTGGACCATCAAAAGTTATTCACATTTTTATTCAAAGAGTCACGGTGTCTGTGCGGCAAAGCTGCACATTTTGCCAAGAATTCAAAATAAAATAGCTTTTTGATGGTAAAACAAAGGGGAGAAGATGTGACAGTGTCACAGATTCAGCAGTAGGCGTAATAAAAGGACAATTGGGGCGCGTTAGCGCCCCCTCCTCTTGCGGCGTGGCGGCGGTGTGGCGGCGGCGTGGCGAGGGCCGATCATTGCCGCTTGCGGCTATATTTTTTTTATTTAATTTTAATTTGTGGTGTTATTATGTTTTTTGTGTTGTTGTTGTTGTTGTTGCTGTCCTATGTTTTAAAAAAATATACCAAACTGGATCAGGACTTTACAAAAAAATATAAACCTGCGATTAAAATAAATGAAATAACAAAGTACTTCATTTTATTCTTTGTATATAAATATTTTCAAATATTTAACTGCAATCAGAACATTATTCCATCTTTATTAAAACATAATTTTAATTTATAAAAAAAAATGCCAAACACACACACATACACATTAAAAAGTACTCAAAGTATCGCTCCTTGTACTTTTACGGTTAGACTGACTCAGGCTCTTTCTGGAGTAAAAAGAGAGATTAGGACAATCCCCCCCTTCCTGGAGCAAAGAGGATTGTGGGTAGAGCGGGGGCTTGTGGGACACACCTCAAAGGGCATTAGCACCTGACCGCGGCACAAGCTGCGGACCCTTTGTGGCCCAGATTAGAGACCACCTCGCCCCCTAAACCAGTGGCACTTTAAAGGTGCAACGCGGAACTTTTCAAAGTATTTAGAGAGTAGGGGCGTCGCCGGGAATGTTCCACAGTGTTCACGTTATTCGCCGACGTTTACCCCCGACTGCGGCTTCAGTTTGTGCTGGCGTTTCCACATAAGACGCCAATTCATTCTATGGAGAAAAGCCACAAAAACAGGGGGGTCAAACTCATTTGGGTCGCGGGCCGAACATAACGTAAAACATAAAACTATTAAAAACTACTATTATGTAGTTTTAGCGATAAAAACGGTTACGTATGTAACTATGGTTCTATGAATCGATTTAAAATAAAAAATGAAAATTAAATATAAATTTGAAATGTTCGGCGGGCCAGATTAAAACATTTGGCAGGCCAGATTTGGCCCGCGGGCCAGAGTTTGACACCTATGCTCTAAAATGAGTGTAAAGCAGCGTTTTTCAACCAACGCACAAGTAAAATATCACAAAAAATCTTAGTTGTTGTGCCTTAATTTTTTGATTTATTGTATCATTAAGATTATTTTTTCATGTTTCCCTTATTTTCCGGAGTATAAGTCACACCAGCCAAAAAAATGCATAATAGACAAGAAAAAAGCATATATAAGTCACACTGGAGTATGAAATGCGGTTGCAAGTGTGAAAATAACAAATAATATCACATATAAGTCGCTCCGAAGTGTAAGTATAAGTATATAAGCATAAATATAAGTATAAGTCGCACCCCGGCCAAAACTATGAAAAAAGGTGCGACTTATAGTCCAGAAAATACGGTAATAGCAAATTGTTGCAGATTTTGTAGGCCACTGATTCTTTTTTAAATGTTGCTATGGTGGTTTGTGTGGCTTTCTCTTTTGTATCAAATGTTCGCCCAGGACACTCAAAAATTATAATTTAATTAAATCCATGTGCGAATCCGAAATTTTAACTTTTGAACATTTTCTTCGAACAAATAAGTAAATGAGTAAAACACGACACAAAACGAGGCGCTGATAAATACACACTTTGTAAACACGTCACGTTCAGGCCGCTGCAGATAAACCGCTGCGATTGGTCCTTCTCCGCTCTCCTGCGCCGTGATTGGCCGTGAGGAGGACGCCAGGCTTTTTGTCTCGCCGATGTCAGCGCGGTGAGTGAGAGCGACGCTTGTCCAGATGTTTGCGACTAAACGGTCACGGACGCCGCTCGGGACGTTCAATCAGACGTTAACCCCCCCCCCCCCCCCCCCTCGCCGCTCGGGTCCCGCCCCCACTAGCCACTCAGGACAGTATTTACAGTATTTACGCTCAGGACGGACGGGACGAGGGCAGAAGAGGGCGAGAGGCAGCTGCGGCTCGACCCACGCGTAACACATAAATCACCTGCGAACAAAACACAGTGATGGAGATGTAACGGGTGAGAGGGGCGGGGAGAGGGGGAGAGGAGGGCGGGGAGAGGGGGAGAGGGAGAGGGCATATGGGGCGACCGTACAGTGTCATAGGGCAGAAGTCGCGCTCGTGTAAATGTAAAACGTGCAAAACAAGGACCGAAAAATGAGAATCGTGACCGTTTTAGAAGCAAAATGACCGTATTTTCCGGACTATATTTATGCTATATTCTTATATTTATACTTATATACTTGTACTCCGGAGCGACTTATATGTGATATTACTTGTTATTTTCACACTTGCAACCGCATTTCCTTCTACAGTGCGACTTACATATGTTTTTTTCTTCTCTGCGATGCATTTTTTGGCTGGTGCGACTTATACTCTGGAAAATACAGGTCTATTTGTTGAATATGAAGCCCAAAAAAATACATAAATTATAAAGAACTTTATTTTATCTGCCTGTTTTTGTCAAATTTCACTTTATTTTGCTTTTCAGAAGGTTAATTTCCGTAAATCCGCTCACAAACTGGAGAAACAGTGACATGTTAGAGCTCGAGAATGAAAGAAAATTAAAGATTTCACTGTCACAATCTCAATAATATTTCAATGTTTTTTCGCACAATAATCGTTACACAAACATTTGATATCGTGTCATTTCTACTTTCAGCTGGTTATTTCTATTGCACACACTTTTTAAACGCATCATCGAGGATATTCACATATAAAGGATAAAAGTCGTGAATTTGTTTTTTCTTTTGTGACATCTTGATTTAATAACGTCCCTGTCTTTGTTATAAAAGGTCTTTTGTGTGCGTTTTAGTCAAGGTAATGATTATAATTATGAAAATACGGCTGTCATTATTTCTTACAGTTAGACTCTGTATTTTGGAACAGTTTCTTTTCATTTAGGGCTCTTCATAATACAGTTATTTTATTTTAATTTGGGCTTCAAACGGCACTGAATTTGTGAGAAAACTGTGAAAACGAGCGCCACTTTTCCATCTTTAATTTGTGATGAAGTTTCTCATGTCGTGAATCCAGAACAAACGGTGAAACTGAAACAAAAAGCTGTTTTAATAAAGTTATTCAGTATTCTGGACATAAATACGTCTTCGCACAGTCACCTCAAAGGTCCCGCCCACTTCAAAGGTCGCCGTGGTGATAACGCGGCCGTTTTTGGCCCAAAAAAAAACATTTAAAAGGCTTGAAATTATGTAAAGTTTGCGGTTTCAGAAACAAATTTGAGATAAACGTCTTACGCACAACATTAAATAGTATATGTTCCCTATGAGAAAAATGTATCTCCACAGATCCGACTCGTAAACTGGGGTCACTTGCTTCTCCACGGCGACGGGAAAGTGTGACGTCATACTGTGGGTAAAACATCTCCATGGAAACGCGTGTAGGGGTGAGGGAGGGGGAGGAGGGGAGAGGAGGGGGGTGGAGGAGTGAGGGAGGAGTGAGGGAGGATGGAGGAAGAAGGGGGGAGGAAGGAGGGAGGTGCTAGGGAAGAGTAAGGAGGGGGTGGAGGACGAGGGAGGGGCTGGGTGTCAGCGAGCCATGAAGGTGCATCTCCTCCTGGGACCACACAGCTCGCCTCCTCCTCCCCCCTCTTCTTCTTCTCCTCCCCCTCTCCTCCCCCCTCTTCTTCTTCTCCTCCCCCTCTTGCCTTTTCTATTTACTCTCTCTCTTTACTCAGTCTCTTTCTGTCTTACTTTTTGTTTACCCCTCTCTCTCTGTTTACTCTCTTCTCTCAAACTTTCTTGGTTACTTGTTACTTGTTGCTCTCTCCTCCCTTTCTCTCCTTCTCTCACTTCTGTCCCCCCTTCAGTCTCTCTCTCTCTCTCTCTCTCTCTCTCTCTCTCTCTCTCTCTCTCTCTCTCTCTCTCTCTCTTGCTGTTGGTCTACAGTAGTGTGAGGGACATTCTTGGAGAGCGTTCAGCTCCTGAACCACAGAGTTTAGCAGGATTAAAACGGGACAAATCTGAAAGAGCAGAACACATAAAGCTTCTGGGTGCTGCTGGGTGATGGGTGCAGTTGGGTGCAGTTGGGTGCAGTTGGGTGCTGCTGGGCGCTGCTGGGTGCTGCTGGGTGCTGCTGGGTGCTGCTGGGTGCTGCTGGGTACTGCTGGGTACTGCTGGGTGCTGCTGGGTGCTGCTGGGTGCTGCTGGGTGCTGCTGGGTGCTGGGTGTGTCTGTCCAGGGAGGATCTCGTGCTGGGTGCTGCTGTGTGCTGGGTGCTGCTGGGTGCTGGGTGTGTCTGTGTCTGTTCAGGGAGGATCTCATGCTGGGTGCTGCTGGGTGTGTCTGTGTCTGTCCAGGGAGGATCTGGTGCTGGGTCCTGGGTGCTGCCGGGCTCTGGGTGTGTCTGTGTCTGTCCGGGGAGGATCTGGTAATGGTGCTGCGTTGCGGATGGGTGCTGGGTACTCGGTGTGTCTGTGTCTGTCCAGGGAGGATCTCCAGATGGGTGCTGTGTTGCGGCTGGGTTCTGGGTGCTACTGGGTTCTGGGTGCTGCTGGGTTCTGGGTGCTGCTGGGTGCTGGGTGTGTCTGTGTCTGTCCAGGGAGGATCTGGGGATGGGTGCTGCGTTGCGGCTGGGTGCAGAGGACACACAGCGCTGACAGCTGAAGAGAAACCGTGCAGAACCGTCTCAAACCGAGCAGAACCACTAAAGCCGAGGAATGTTTGAACCAGACACGGAACTGACTTTATGTGTTTGTTGAATGTCTCTGTCCGCTCTCTCTCTCCATTTCACGCTGTAGATGTTCTTTGAGACGGAAAAAATATATAATAATAACATTAAAAAAATCAACTTGCCAGAGTGTAATTAACGAAAACTTTATTTTAGTTTCTTGTCGAAGAGTATATTTGAGTCTTTTAGGTCCTCACTGGTTTGGTTGGAGTGTTTTTTTTAAAATGTGTTTCATTTATCTATTTATTTTATTTCTAATCTTATTTAATTTCCAATTTGATTTAATTAAATACATTTATTTTATTTTATTTATTTATAAAATAAAATACATTATTAGTCACGGTTACGCAAAGAATGAATGCAAAGAAGCAGAAACTAGAGCATTTTATACATTTAAATGTTTTTGTTGTTGTTACATTTATGATTAAAAACTAAAATATATCATGCCTAATGTTTTTTCCTCACAAGGACATAACTTTACAACACAGTTAAAAAGTAAACTTTGTGAGTTTTGCGTTCAATTTGGCGTACGGTTCTGCGTTCAGTTTTGGGTACAGTCTTGCGTTCAGTGTTCGTCGGTCTCTCGTCTCACCTCTCGTGGTTTTGTTGTTCAGGTTCAGACTCTTCATCTCTGTCTGTTTACTCTCGACTCTCGCCTGCGTTCAGGAGAGAGAGAGAGAGAGAGAGAGAGAGTAATCATGTGGTGTAAATTACCCAGCATTCCACGGGGCCTCTTCACCTGCAATCAGAGCTGCGACTGAAGCACCCGCTCGCCACCGCAGCAGAAACAACCGGCGTTTACGCTTCGGTCACATTTCTATATTTTTCGTGTGTTTCTACATTCATTATAGAGTGTTACAGGTCAGGTCTGCGGCGAGGCGTTCCCGCTCACAGTGAGAATACGTGTTTTTGAAGGTATTAGCGGAGAGAGAGAAGTTTGTGCCCTGAAATGAACACGACTGATTGCACAGTTCTGTTTGAGTTTGGCTCTTGAGCTGACCAGTAAAGTGTGTGTTCTAGACCTCGGGCGTGTCCCACCGGGAAGTTGCCCCGAGGAGGACCCAGGACACGCTGGAGGGACTACGTCTCTCGGCTGGCCTCGGGATCCCCCCGGAGGAGCTGGAGAAAGTGTCTGGGGAGAGGGAAGTCTAGAAGTCCCTGCTTAAACTGCTGCCCCCGCCTGCTGTTGTGACGCTTTGACCAATCAGATTAATTTTCGAAACTTAAAGCACCCCCTACAGGTCGGACGACTCATTGAACTAAAATGCAGTTGAGATAAATATATATTTAGATTTTACTAAAAATCGTTTTTTTAAAAACACAGAACAGCACTTTTTTTAGTTTTATAATTTCACTTCCTGTTTGTAATTTATAAAACCACTAGGAAATTACCCAGCAAACACTGGGCAAAAACTCTCTAATGTCCCAATTTTTTTTAATCTGAAGAATATAAATATATGAGAGCGACTTAATTTTGTTGAATTAATGTATAGAGCATCAAAAAAGTAGTTTATTTGTGTAAATTAAGCAAAAACTTTGATTGTAATGATAGTGTGATGTCCCTTCCTGTCATTTTCCACAGATTGTTCAATCTTTTCCCCACAAATATTTACTCGATTGGTGTAAAACTATGATTTATATGTACAACAGTTATAGAAACAAGTCGTAATTAGACAATCGTCATAGGCCCTTTAAACACACTCCAGCCGCACTTTTAAACACGTGTAAATTAAAGCAAACACCAGGTACATTTCTGGCGAGGAAACGACATAACTCGGCGGTAAGTTGACTTGGCGCTCCAGACAGCTTCTTTTAAACGTATCTCCTCGCATCCTTCAAGTATCATGCGCTTAAGTATCCGGCTCTTTTATTTTGGTGAGGAGCTCTGCCAAATCCACTCAGGCTTTGCGCGCTCTACCTGCCACGGGCCAGAATGCCGCCGCAGCGAAACGCGCCGCGCGGCCCTGGCACGGCATAAATAAGGATTAGCCGTTTGTCGTGAGCGGCGCAGAATGGCGAGGCATGTCGGGCGTCAATGCGAACTGCAACGCCGCACGCCGCGTCATCTGCCTCTTCGACCGGGATTAAGTTTACGGCAGGAAATCTTCAAAGTTGGTCTTCGGCGGAATCGGTGTGGCATTATTCGGAGGAGTTAAGAGGGCGAGGGAGAAGATAACCACATGACACGCTGTAATCGGCGAGAGGAACGAGGGACGTTTAATGCAGACATCCGTGGTTTAGAATTAACGCAAAACAGAACACGATATTTTGGGATTTGAGGGAATGTGCTTGTCGAGGTCGGTGCAATGTGTGCGTTTCAGTTGCAGGAAAGTTTGCGGTGACGCCACGAGACGCCTTGAGACGCCACGAGATGCCACGCGACGCCACGAGACGCCACGCGACCCCACGAGACGCATTGAGATGCCACGCGACGCCACGCGACGCCACGCCACGAGATGCCACGCGACGCCACGAGACGCCACGAGACGCCACGCGACGCCACGAGACGCCATGAGACGATACGAGACGCCACACCCTCGTCCTGAGTGCGGCCTTTGTGTTACTCGAGTAGAAAGTCCACTGCTGAGGATTTCAAATCCGACCGATGCAGTGAAACAGCCACGTGAAGAGACGAATCCCGTGGTCATGGAGGAGATGAACATGCACATTTTGGTATATTCCAACAATTGATATGCAAAATTGTTGTTATGCATTTTGTTTATATATTCTTATACCCTGTATGAAAACTGAACGCAACACGTAGGTTATATATTAACATATGTGACCGACCGAGGGAAAAGCAGAAACAAGTCACCTCGGAGACATTTTGAGTTATTCACAGATTCTGAAAGTGTGAATTCAAAGCTATCCAATGATGTCTCACTCATGCACATCTGATCATATTTTATAAGTTGTGGTCATTTGAATGTATACAACTCTGAATTCCTCTTACTGAGAAAGCTGCCTCTAAAGTTTCTCACCGGAGTGAGCCCAGAGTCACAGGGGGGCTCATTTGCATCTCATTGGGATAAGCCCTCCCCCCTGTCACACTGACACCACCTTCCCCCTACAGCTGTCACTGAAGACTCAAGAGGAGTGTTGTTATTGAAATGGAAAATACTTGGATCAAAGAATCAGAATCAGAATAGGGTTTATTGCCATTTGAATATATGAGATATGAGATAATAGACATCATAGGTACACCATCAGAGTCCAATCACGTCCGCAGCCTCTTTTGCACATTCGTCTTCTGTGCTGTGACTCTCGGCGCTGGGCATGTGATGTCTTTTGCCTCGTCAGCACAGAAAGGCCTGATTTTTTCATGCAGAAAGGTCTGCCTGTCAATGTTCAGTCCAGGTGGGACCAGGACATGGAGATTGTCAACCGGAGGCAGAACAGCTGAATTGTGTAGTAGGTGAAATTCCACAGTTTCTGCTTCACAGTGACTTTTTGCAAGCACCACACCTGGTCTCTTGGCATCAAAGCTGTAAACAAATAACAGGACATTTAAGAAATGGCTAACTATTTCACATGAAACACTCATTAACTCTTTTGTTTCAATATAAATACCTGAAGTGCTGATAACTCTTGATCTTTGGAAGCCGTCTGAAGAAGGGACTCTTCTTCAGACTCTGCCAGTCGAAGTTCTTGACAAACACTTTGCCATCCGCCGTTCCAACAAGCTGTGGGATATTGAGGTGAGACTCAGGAGAGCTGTTTTCCACGACCTGATGACAAGGGCGACAATGTAAAAAAAATGAGAACAGAAGAAACATATCATAAGCAGAACAGAGCGCAGCACTGAAGTTTTGCCAGTCTAATGTTTACACATTATAGTAGTCAAATAATATAAACTAACCTCAGCGATGTCTTCCAAAGTGTCAACCCTGGTCTTCATGTATGCTCGCTTGATAAGTCCAAAGCTGCAATAAAACTGTTTCTCTCAGTTTCACCGAGGCCGACATGGTCCGACATTTCCGGCGCGCCGGCACATATCTATGTACATGGGTGTAATGGCACTTCTGGTCCAGCGGGAGCGCCGGTCCCTGGGCCTAAACAGCCTTTTACGCTGAGTAGAACTTATTTTCTCCCGAGCTCTTTGGTAACTAATCCAACCGGAAAAAGGATTATGTCATACGGCGGCGCTAAGACAGACGTCGAGAATAAGGTGAATAACTGTAATATTTGTTATGTAAAGATCCACTGGACACAATCATGTGACCACTGCAATCATGTGACCACTGCAATCATGTGACCACTGCAATCAAGTGACCACAGCAATCATGTGACCACTGCACCTTCACCACAAACTCTAACATCTATTACACTTTATGAAATCTGCTTCCTTCTGTTGCACCTGCATTCAAATTTATATGACTGTTATTAATGTGTTTTTATGTTGCTTAAAAAGATATCTCAATCTCAGTGGGTGTTTTTTTGTAAACAAAGGTCAAAGTGCACATGACGGTCACTCAAATGTAGTGAATATGATTATATTTAAGAGTTTAGTCAACAAGTTCTCTCCTTTTCCCTAATTTGACAGTTTTGTTGAAGTTTATAATGTTTTGTCTTGGTTGGACATGAGCAGCAGATGTGACACAGGTAGAGGTAATTCCACAACTGTTACCTAGCAACCAAACATAAACAAGAGACAAAATCTATTCAAATTTCAAAACAATTATGATTTGACAAACAATTTGAATAACACATTTATTTGGTTACATTATGGTTTACGCGGTCAGAGTGTGTCAGTTGTGTGTAAACAGTCTCTCCATGTCCGTCGCTTATTGATGACATCACAGAGGGAACAACTTCCTGTCATTTCAAACTTGCATTTTTCATTTTTTCCCTTCTCAAACTGTAACTTGACTGAAGTAAAACTACTCAATAAAGTACACACCCCGGGGTCTGCTGGAGTCACCTGCAGTGTTTTGGAAGTAACTGAATACTTGTACAGGGGGCTCGCATCGGTCGGGTCGGTCGGTTCACGCACCTCTCACGCCGGGGCCAATCCCATTAGTTGTCACCTGTGTCACATGACGGGGCAGCTGCAGCCTCTGAACACACACATTGCCTTAAGTGCGTCTCACCTGGGTGGGCCCGTCTGTCTGCCAGCAGCGCCGGGATTAGCCTCCAGATTAGCCCCGACAAAACACACACGGGGCCGCGCAGGAAGTAAGAGTGAGCGCGTGCGCGTGCTAATGTTTTCCATAAGTCGCCCGCTTCCTCTCGCCTAAGTCGCCCAGGCCGTTCGCGCCGACGCACCTATTAATCCCGCCCGCATACCTCTCAAACCAGGCGTGAACGTCACCTGCGCACGCCATTTGCCTCTGAGTCGCAGCGGGGAGAGAGGGCGGAGTCTCGCAGCGGTGTTCGACGGGTCTCCGTTGCCCCCCGTGGCCAAATGCGAGCGGGTAATCCCGGCGCCGCCCTGAACATGACAGTTCATAAACACTCGAGGTGAAGGAGCGCGGCAACGGGGCCTGAAGGAGTTTGGCAGCAAATCTGACAAACAAGGACATTTTAAAAAAAATTGGCCCTGATTATTCCAAACATGGCACGAAACCAACAAAAAACATACACACACCAGAAAACGTATTTGTATTTTTCCCACCCTTTTTTACTTATTTAATAATCATTGACATTACAATTATTACATGTATTAAGTAAATTTTCTCCCTAAACAAGGTCGAATTCCATACAATAAAAGACCAAGAATAACAACGAAACACTAAAGTATCATAGTAGAAAAAGCTTCAGTTGTAGTCATCTGGACTCAGTTAGAAAAAATAGACGTTTCGACTCTCATCCAAGAGTCATTGTCAATAACAGAATTTAGGTTGAGAACTCCGATATTAATACTGTTCTGTGGTAAGACCCGCCCATTGGGCGGAGCCTTCCTGAAGTAGAAAGAGTTGTTTGTTTCAACAGAAACTCCCCCTTGTATCTACCGAGCTAGCCTATTCAGAATTTTAATGGCCTATTAGAATCCTCTTTGTCTTTGTGAGACCCTGGCTCAACCACCCTGAGTACCTGATTAGCATGTAAATGTCCTGGTCCTGGTCCTCTACCTTTCCAGGGGTTCAGTATACCATTATAGATACCAGGAAGATTGAATCTTAGCCCTCCATTTCTGTTTAAAGAAGGTCTTTCTTTTTTAACAAAAATAGCTTCCTTAACTCCTCTTGCCAATGGGCGGGTCTTACCACAGAAGAGTATAAATATCGGAGTTCCCGACCTAAATTCTGTTGTTGACAATGACTCTTGGAAGAGAGTCGAAACGTCTATTTTTTTTTTTTTTTTTTTTTCCTAACTGAGTCCAGATGACTACAACTGAAGCTTTTTCTACAATGGAACACACCTGGACGAATGAGGGATGACACCGACACTAAAGTATCAGTTATTTATCGATTGATTCTTTGTCCTCGTACTTGATTATCTGAATAACACTTTGATTTGAGTCTGTTTTGAGTTTAGTACGCTTCATATTTAACTTCTTCAAAGTGCAGCCTTTTTTTGGGTGCCAATTTCAAAAACCCGTCCAGAAAAGCTGCAACTAACGATCATCAATAAAGTTTTCGACTGGACGGCGTTTTTTTGTACTGAACACTGAGGCTTTCTACACAAGCGATCAGCCAAATAACAGTTTAATTATTGCAATGGAAGGATTCTAGATGGAGAATATTTATGAATAAAGTGTATTATTGTATATATTATTATAGTGTATTATAACATCAGAAAATGCTCATTCGTTTTTGTGCGTGTTTTAGCATCTGTAAAGTCCAGATTAACATTTCTAAAATACAATCATAATTTGCTCTAAATGTCTGTTTTTACATTTGCGTAATATTTGTCCTTTAAGGCCTTTTTGTCTCTGTTCAAATTGCGATTCCGATTCGATTGCGACACATGATTACACAACCTTAGCGCATACTTTCAAATTCTTTTTTAAATTGCGGGTCACGAGGGCTGTGACATCGGAACAGTCTGACGTATAATTAGCGCGCTAATTCTGTTTACGTTCTTTAATGCCCGTCTGCTCGACAGTAGCGCGTCTTTCGCCTGCGGGCGCGACCGCGGGGCGCTTTGATCGGAGCCGTGACCCGGGTCGAGCCGCGCCCAGAACCGCGCGCCTCGTCGTCGTGTCTCCGGGCGACGCGCTTTGCCCGCTCGGAATGTTGCGCCGTCACAAACAGTTTAGTCACTTTTCAGACGACATACTTAAGACATTTGGACATCTGCATGTTACGGTTTTGGTCATTTTTGTGTCTTTTCTGTAGAAATTAAGAATAAATAATAATAAAATCCCGCTACAGTAACTCATAAATCAAACGTTTACCCAGTACTTTACGGTATTTTTCTTTTATGACCTTTGAATTGAACCCGTTGAGCTCGAAACCTCTGGTAAACTCTAACATCACACGCGTTTTAAAACATTTACCGTATTTTTCGCACTATTAGGCGCACCGTCAATGAATGGTCTGTTTTCGATCATTTTTCATATATAAGAAGCATTAAGCCAAAAAAAACGTGTACCACTCAAAATCGCTTCGAGGTCAGTAAAGCACAACCAGAATGAATCCATATATAAGACGCATGTTTTTGAGAAATCTAAAGGCTTTCAAGTGCGCCTTATAGTGCGGAAAGTACGGTACACATTTAAGGGACGGTTGGAAAGTCTCAGTTTAAAAGATTCACTCTCTTTGTCTGTTAAAAAATCTAACAAAAACTGGTAACATTCCATACAATCCAACTGCGACGAGAGTTTAAAGTGTTTAACGTGTTTACAGCGCTGCAGAAAGTTTAAGTCGATATTTCCCTTTGGAACATGTAATTATGTCCAAGGAAAAGACCACGAGTCATTGTGTCCACGTCCGAAATAGGATCCAGATTAGGACGAGCTCAAGCGTTTATCTCAATCCAACACTGATCGTATCCAGTGAAACGTCAGATTTAAGAGCAAAACAAATCGACTGAAGTGAAAAGTTTTGACGTTTAAAAATGCACTTTTAGAGTAAAATGTGAAAGTATTTCACACCGTGTTTTTTTTTTTGCTCGGAGCCAAAACCCAAAATTCAAAATAGTACACAGGACTGTGTGCAAGATAGAAGTACTTTTTACTTCGCTGTATGCAGTAGAACGTACGTAGAATCTGCCCCTCACATGTAGCGGAGGAAAAGTACTGTATTTTTCGGACTATAAGTTGAACCTTTTTTCATAGTTTTGGCCGGGGTGCGACTTATACTTATATTTATACTTATATACTTATACTCCGGAGCGACTTATATGAGATATTATTTGTTATAGTGCAATTTATATATGTTTTTTTCCTCTGTATTAAGCATTTTTTTGGTTACGTAGGTGAAGAACAGGTACTTAAAAATGTTACTCCAGTGCAGTACTTTTACCTTTGTTCTTAGTTACTTTCACTGATAGTATCGCAGTTGTTGTTTTGGAGCTACTGTCGGCCAAACTATTAAAAAAATACAAAACGTTTTGTTTAATCTCCCAAAACAGTATATAAAAAGTATGTAAAGTGATATTTCTGCACTTTTTTTTACACTTTTGTTAAAATATTCAGTTTTCTGTCCAGCTCTTTCACCTCTGACCTCTGAGAATACAATCGAAATATAATCAAATCCACTTGTTTTGACCCGTTGAGTTGAAAGTGCAGCCGGCGGTTTGTTTGTAGCGACTGTTACCGCGTCACTTTGAACCTCCACAGGATATTGTTTTTACTCCTCGGCCTAATTTGAGCTCTTAATCCTGGCCACGCCTCCATCCTGACCCTCCCTGGCCCCGGCGGTTCCCATGCGCCGCTGGTTCGGGCGTGGCATCGGCGAAGGAAGCGCTCGCTCTAGAAAACAATCAATTAAAACTATTAAAGATAATGAGTGTCTTCCACATGTTGCGCTGCAGGTTCCACGGAGGATGTCGACAGTAACGTGGGAAAACGACGCCTGACAGTGGTTCGAGTCCCGGACTGAGACGAGTGCGTTTCAGGTTGAGGTCAAAGGTCAAAGGTCGTCCATGATCAGCTCTGGGTCTTTAGCTCACACTTTGTTAATGTTCTCTTCTGTTTGTCTTCATGACAGAGGTTCGATTCACGTATTAAGGTGGTGGAGGGAGGGGCCGATGGCATAGATTGGCAGCCTTGCTTCCATCAGTCTGCCCCTGGGCAGCTGTGGCCACAGTAATATCTCACCAGCACCAAGCGTGAAGTGAAAGAATAATGCAGCAGTGTGGCACTTTGAGAAACTTTCCCTGTGAAGTGTATGACCAGTTATTATTACATTATTATTGTTACAGTTTTATTTGATTTTATTGGAACAGACTGGAACTTGTCCCTCCTTTTTATTTGTGACCAAAATCTTTTTTTTTATAAGAACCTTTCACAAAAATCATATACAAGCAAAATTATGTATTTGGTCATTTGGTATCAAGACTTGGGACTTGACAGGTCCAAACCAGGTCTAAACCTAAACCAGGTCTAAACCAGGACTAAACCAGGTCTAAACCAGGTCTAAACCAGGTCTAAACCAGGTCTAAACCAGGTCTAAACCAGGACTAAACCAGGACTAAACCAGGTCTAAACCAGGTCTAAACCAGGTCTGAACCAGGTCTAAACCAGGTCTGAACCAGGTCTAAACCAGGTCTAAACCAGGACTAAACCAGGACTAAACCAGGTCTAAACCAGGTCTGAACCAGGTCTAAACCAGGTCTAAACCAGGACTAAACCAGGACTAAACCAGGTCTAAACCAGGTCTAAACCAGGTCTGAACGAGGTCTAAACCAGGTCTAAACCAGGACTAAACCAGGACTAAACCAGGTCTAAACCAGGTCTAAACTAGGACTAAACCAGGTCTAAACCTAAACCAGGTCTAAACCAGGACTAAACCAGGTCTAAACCAGGACTAAACCAGGACTAAACCAGGTCTAAACCAGGTCTAAACTAGGACTAAACCAGGACTAAACCAGGTCTAAACCTAAACCAGGTCTAAACCAGGACTAAACCAGGTCTAAACCAGGACTAAACCAGGACTAAACCAGGACTAAACCAGGTCTAAACCAGGTCTAAACTAGGACTAAACCAGGACTAAACCAGGTCTAAACCTAAACCAGGTCTAAACCAGGACTAAACCAGGCTTAAACCACTGAGAAAAAAACACGAATTAACATTATGAATCCCAGTGATGTTTTATTGCGTGTTCAGTTTGACGTTTGCAGTTCAAAGTGAAGGTGATAATCCGCCTAGCGTGTTTAGTCTGTCGCTCCTCCTCAAACCGCATACCACTTCAGTCACTGCGCAGACAAAGACGCGGCAGCGACGTCACTATCGCGGCGCAACAAAGGAGATAACGTGCGCGCGACTTCAACGTCCGCCAATCGAGGAGGTTTTGTAACGTTTGACCCGAGTCGAGAGAGCGCGGCATCCTTCACACGGACAAACTCTTTAAAGAGGTTCAACGCGCTAACGAAGAGGACGCAGAATCAGAACATGTTGTAATGTCAATGTCAACGTTGTGTCCTTCTCTAAAACGTCTTCCCGAAGCTCTCAGATTCAACTGGAGTTTTCTCTCTTCTTTCTGCTCCTCTTTGTTCGTTTTCTGCGTTCGTTCAACCGCACAACGCTGGTGAAGTCTTTTATAGTTTAGATTCAACTTACTCTGACCAACCGTGCTGCTGTTGCCTGGGATGACCACAAGGACAGGTTGTTGGACCACTCCTCTACATTCGGCCTCAGATTGGCCCCTCCTACAGGCTGCGGAGGACGCTTTGACTTGTCAGCGTGCTGTTGTGACTCGCCTTAATCTACGTTAGGGGTCTTTAACAAAACAGAGAGTTCTAAAAAGCTCTGAGTTGGCTTATTCTGTCAATAATACCCACTTTAGGCTAATTAAATAACTCAGATTCCAGTGTACAATGAACACACAGCATTTACACTCCAAATGAAACCAAAACACCTTTTGCATCTTGTCTTGACTATATTTCAATATGTTTGAAGCCGCAAGTTTGTCATTTATTTAAAAGTCCCACATTTTGCTTTAGTTGTATCGTCATTGGCCTTGAAACCGGCTCTTGACAAACTTTACTTTTCACGTTTTAGACTTCAAATTATGTACGTCCTGAAACCACACATTACTTTACACGAATTAACTGAGCGTGATTGGTGTTAGCGCTCCATCTACGGGCAGCAGAGGGAGTAACCGTGGGGGGGAAGCTAGCTTGCCGCGCCATGTGCTAACGCAAACAAACGCGATGGACGAGTTGAGGCAGAAATGCTCACAACGAATCTGGAGAGCGTTTACGGACTTGAAAACATCACGGGAAACGTCCAGATCTTGACCTTTTGGCATTTAGTGTTTTACTGAGGCTCAGATGGAGACGACCTCGCAAACAGGATGAACGAAACCAGATAAATATAACAGTCTTTGCGCATGTATGAACCTCCTTTGATTCATAATTTGACCGAGCAATTGTTACTTGTATTGGAGTACTATTTGTCCAGGTATAGCTTTTGTTTATTTTACTTCTATATTTGACATACCGTACTTTCCGGAGTATAAGTCGCATCAGCCAAAAAATGCATAATAGAGAAGATAAAAACATATATAAGTCGCGCTGGAGTATGAAATGCGGTTGCAAGTGTGAAAATAACAAATATTATCACATATAAGTCGCTCCGGATATATATAAGTATATAAGTATAAATATAAGTCGCACCCCGGGTCCAAACAAGTGGATTTGATTACATTTCAATTGTATTCTCAGAGGAGTTGGACAGAAAACAAAATTTTTAACAAAAGTGTAAAAAAAAGTGCATAAATATCACTTCATACATTTGTTTTGGGAGAATAAAATAAACTTTATGTCTTTTTTTAATAGTTTTGCCGACAGTATCTCTAAAACAACAACTGCAATACTATCAGTGAAAGTAACTAAGTACAAAGGTAAAAGTATTCCACTGGAGTAACATTTTCAGGTATCTGTCTTTCACCTACGTCATTTTCACAGTGCGTATTTTGTACTATATTTTCCGGAGTATAAGTTGCACCAGCCAAAAAATGCATAATAGAGAAGAAAAAAACATATATAAGTCGCACTGGAGTAAGAAATGCGGTTGCAAGTGTGAAAATAACAAATAATATCACATATAAGTCGCTCCGGAATATAAGTATAAGTATAAGTCGTACCCCGGCAAAAACTATAAAAAAAAAAGGTGCGACTTATAGTCCGGAAAATACGGTATTGCACAGACCAGAGATAGATACAAGCTCATTTCCATCTGTCGTCCCTGAGTAATCCACGTTTAAAATACAGCTAAAAAACAAACAAACAAACAAAGTACTTGTACTCGAGTAGACGCAGTACTCTGACCACCTGTGAGTCCGCCGAGCTGCAGGTGAGAGAGAGGCTCGGGGGGAATGCGCTAAAACAACAGAACGCACCTGAGACAAACAGGTTGGGCCGCCGGGGGTCAGAGGTCGCGAGCGGTCGGTCCGGCCGCCGTGGAGCTCGTCTGTCACCGCGGGCTTTGTGCGGGAGAAAAGGCCAGTGCAAACTGAGTCCTGTCCCGACCGTCCGCTCCACCGCGCCGGCATCAATCACTCCCGACGCGGCGTCCAGCGACGGTCGGTGTCGAGGAAATGAACGTGGGTGCGACACAAACACACACCGAGCACTGACTTCCTCTCTGTTTGTAGAGGAAAGAGTGACAATTTGGTATTTCACGATTAATTAATCAACAAAGCGGTCGACGCCCTGTGAGAAACGTGTTTTAGCGCGATACGCAATTCATTATCTTATTCTTATCTTTCGATGTAATTTGACTATTCTGTTATTGTGAAGTTTATTGTGTCTTTAAGTGTCTTTTAAAGTTCTGTAAACTATAAGACTGTGGTTAAGACAAAAAGAACGACATTGTGTTTTTAGATGACTTAAAAGAAACTAGGAACTCAACAATACTTAAAGGCGCAAAGGACGATTTTTCGGCGATTTGCGCAGGCGCAACGGAGCGCATCGCATCGCTCGTCTCCCGTAGATTTCTGTCCACTTCTGCGTCAGCTCGAACTGTCTTTCTCCGTCTTCATTTTGTCCCGTACACTGAGGGAACTATATTATGATAGATCCATGCGCTTAGGCACGCGGAAACGTGGGGACGAGCCTGACGCGGCTGCAGGTGAGCGGTAGGTGCGTTTTATGATTGATACGTGGCAGGACTAATGATTTATCCACGCCACGAGGAAATATGATATGATAAAAAAAATTGCTGAAAAAAATCGCCCATTCCACCTTTAAAAATCTATTTTAAAAAAACAAAAAGATTAAGAAAAATAATAAAAAAAAAAAAAGATTAAGAAAAAAAAAAAAAAAAAGATTGAGAAAAAAAACAAAAAGAAAAAGACCGAAAAAAGGAGGAAAAAATATTAGGAAGAAATGAAAAATAGATTAAGAAAAAAAAAAGATTAAGAAAAAAAAGAAAAACACGAGATTAAGAAAAAAAAAGGGGGGGAATTAAGAAAAAAAAATGAAGTTCAGTGAAATTAACTAAAAAGTCCAAACCGATTTACGTTTAAAAAGAAAAACAACTTTAGTTTTATTTAGAAAAAAACACTCAAAATATGTTCAGATATCCATTCCCGCGGCTAACGTGCAAAACAACTTTATCAAATATTAAAATGTTTCCAAAATCTCAAAATGACTATGGTTGCTGCTTGACCTCCTTTTTTCAAGGGGCTAATCGAAAGTTCCGTCTGCGTCTACAAAAACTGCTCATACAACTCAGATACTTGGATATAAAAGTAGTTTTCCTCCACCGCGAGCGCCCGGAGCCCAAGGACGTCCGTCCGATTCATACAGTACACGTTTCTATACTTACATTTATCATTATCACCGCCGTACAATACCACTCCTACGCCAATTTGGTCTCGAGTACTTATTAATTTGCCTGTATTTGCGCGGAGATTAGCCGCAAACGTCGCTAAAGCCTCCCAACAATACTCGACGAGTTCAAAACACGGGTATTCATCTGCGCGCCGGGATTAAAGGGTCAAGGAAGAGTTTTCTTTTCAGCCGCCGCCGCTCCTGTTCCAACATTTAATAACCAGCTACGTTCAGGCGTGTACGGCACTTTTTTTTGTGCCGCTGAAGTCGGCCTTGGCTTCTCTGACACGCTTCGAAACATATTTTTCAACATTGTTTTTCGGCGATTCTTTGCTCTGGAGCGAACCTGAATTTTGCTCGGGGAGAAATGTGTTTTATGTTGAACGACGGCCGCGCGTGTTGTCGGCGCCGAGTTAACTTTTGAAGGTCTGAAAATCAATTCTTATTTTTCGAGAGAGTCGTCGGATATCGGGCATTTTGAGGCGATCCTGTGCTAGAACGTGGAAGAAGTGTGAAATTCAAGCAAAATCACTTGAAGTTTCTGAACGTATCTGTGGGAGATTGTGAGTTTCAAGGTTTCTCTGCAGCATTGATCTTTGAAGACCAGAGATCCTTTCACACCAGGACAAATGTGTTAAGAGCAGCAGCAGACATTAGGCAAATGGTTTGTCTGTTTGTTACATTGGCAAACAAGTGTTTAAGGCCTGATTTCTAAAGTTCAATAATGTTTGCAAATGTGTTGGTGTTTAACTTTTCTCTCTGACTTTGACTTGACTCTTTGACTTGACTTGGACTTGACTCTCTTTGACTTGGGACTTGACTCTTTGACTTGGGACTAGAGTTGGACTTGACTTGGGACTTGACTTGGACTTGACTCTTTGACTTGGGACTAGAGTTGGACTTGACTTGGGACTAGAGTTGGACTTGACTTGGGACTTGATTGGGACTTGACTCTTTGACTTGGGACTTGGCTCTTTGACTTGGGACTTGACTTGGACTTGACTCTTTGACTTGGGACTAGAGTTGGACTTGACTTGGGACTTGGACTTGGGACTTGGCTCTTTGACTTGGGATTTGACTTGGACTTGACTCTTTGACTTGGGACTAGAGTTGGACTTGACTTGGGACTAGAGTTGGACTTGACTTGGGACTTGATTGGGACTTGACTCTTTGACTTGGGACTTGGCTCTTTGACTTGGGACTTGACTTGGACTTGACTCTTTGACTTGGGACTAGAGTTGGACTTGACTTGGGACTAGAGTTGGACTTGACTTGGGACTTGATTGGGACTTGACTCTTTGACTTGGGACTTGGCTCTTTGACTTGCGACTTGACTTGGACTTGACTCTTTGACTTGGGACTAGAGTTGGACTTGACTTGGGACTTGACTTGGGACTTGACTCTTTGACTTGGGACTTGGCTCTTTGACTTGGGATTTGACTTGGACTTGACTCTTTGACTTGGGACTAGAGTTGGACTTGACTTGGGACTTGACTTGGACTTGACTTGGGATATGACTTGGACTTGACTCTTTGACTTGGGACTTGACTCTTTGACTTGGGACTTGACTCTTTGACTTGGGACTTGACTCTTTGACTTGGGACTTGACTTGGACTTGACTTGGGACTTGACTCTTTGACTTGGGACTTGACTCTTTGACTTGGGACTTGACTTGGACTTGACTTGGACTTGGGACTTGACTTGGACTTGACTCTTTGACTTGGGACTTGACTTAGACTTGACTCTCTTTGACTTGGGACTTGACTCTTTGGCTTGGGACTTGACGTAATAAGCAAACATTTCATCAAAATCCCTTCCCCAAACGCCCTAAATGCCCAAACTCCCCAACACCCCAAAACCTCGACGCCCAAACGCCCTAAAGGCTCAAACACCCCAACGCCCAAACACCCCAACGCCCCCAAAAACTCAAGCTCAAACGCCCAAACACCCCAACACCCAAATGCCCAAGCTCAAACGCCCAAATGCCAGACGCTCCAAAGCACCGATACTCCGACGCTCCTGGCATTCCTCGGGCTGTTGTTGTGGGTGGTCCGAGTGGATCTCTTCGCTCCGACACCGCAGTCAAAACAGCGCTCGTGTGTGTGCTTGTAGCTGAGGGTATGATTCACACTCATAACACTGAAACAAGGTCTTAACGCGGGGGCCCCTGCAGCGGCTTTGGAGCCCCGCGCGCTGAGACTCCTTTTGTGGAAAAAAAAAAAAAAGAACAGTCAAATCCTGGATGTGTTCTGGAGGAATGTCAACATCATTAAGGCAAAGATCCGTCTGAGGTGACATCATGCTCCGGCGCGACCCCAAACAGAAAACCATTTGTGCAAATCGCTGATCATCAGATTATTGTGAGCAACGACAATAATGAGGGGGAAAAATAACAAAACTCATTCACAAAAAGCCACTCATCTAGAGCAAAGAGTGGGCGACTTTTTGGGACGTTTCTGGATCTTAAAAGAACGTGAAATCATCGTTTTGAAGCCCCCCTTATCCATCGTAGAGGAAGTTTCAAAGGTTCAATCAATGTTTTAAAATAATTTTCAGTACATTTTTTTGATCTTTTTGAAGACGTTTGGACAGAAGTATCATGAAAACAAGAAGATATAACAGTAATAATAGACAATATCGCACTAGAAAACCCAGGTTCAGACAAAAAAAGGTTGTAAAATTGTAAAAAATGAACCACAACTGTGCAGAAATACCACTTTAAATCCAGCAAGTTTCTGTCTTTTTAATTTGTAATCAGCACTTTTAGCAAGCCAATATTCTCAATGTGTTTTTATCTTAAAGCGCAATTATGGTGTTGTGTATTTTCTGATTTGTATTCATCTATATCTCGAACTATATTTTGTCGTAAAGCATAACAGCAGTTTCTTCAGAGTCATACTTTGCATACTCGTTCACGGCACAAATGAATCATCTATCGCGCCTGATTAGTCCTAATGTTTTCCTTTGTTTTGGTCAGGGTCTGAGGACGGCGCTGTAAATGAGTGGCAGGTTGTACTTTAGACACACCTGCTTATGTTTGATTGAATAAAACACGTTTTTGCGGTAAAAGTTTCATATTATATAATACAGTTTAATGGTAATAGTCAACAGTATTCTACAGTGAACAGATTTATTGCGTTCTTGAACCCATGTTTAGGGGGTAAACGGCGTGTGAGACGAGGATAACGGCGAGTCCAACCTGTCACCCATTTACAGCGCCGTCCTCAGACCCAAAACTAAACAAAGAAAACAATGGGGCTAATCACGGTGTGCCAACAGGAGTTAGGGGCATGATCGAGTATGCAAAATATGACTCAGGTGTCAGTTCACATCGGGGTAGTTGACGGATACGCCTGACTGAAAACAACTGTAATGTTTCAGACGTTTAAGGCGGCATCTCACCAGATCCGGAAGACGAACCGGGAGAAGCGACTTGGACGAGTGGTAGTTACCTCCGGTTTACTGAGAAAGACGAGAAAGAACTGCAGTACCGTTTCTCCGACTTTACTGTTTCACCGTACTGTACAGTAATGGATCTCGTCACTAAATGATCAGGATTAACCTTTACTCGCGGGCAATAAATAAACGCAGGAATAAGATAAGATAATCCTTTAATATCCACACAAGGGGAAATTTCGTTGTTACAACGCAGTAGAACAGGAGGAAAGGACAGATTATAGGAAGTTTCAAAACACACTCTTAATAGAACTCTTATGAACAAAACAAAAAACTCTTATGAACAAAACATGGAGGGGGGGCATAAAATACAATAAAATAGATAATAAAATACAAAATAAAGATAAAAATCAGATAATAATAATAAAATAATGATACTAGAATAAAATAAAGTAAAAATAGCTAGCACAAGACTAGGTAATACTATTAGCAGGTAAGTAAACCGTATAAAAAAAAAAAAACACTTATTTACAGGTATTGCACATGGTTGATTCAGTATTGCACATGAATATGATGGTATTGCACATGGTTACATCAGTATTGCACATGTTCAGGGCTAGCAGTGTTTGTTGTAAAGTCTGACAGCAGCAGAAGGAAAGACCTGTGAAACCTCTCCTTCACACATCGAGGGTGGATCAGTCTCTCACTGAAGCTGCTCTCCAGAGCGGACAGAGTGTCCTGCAGGGGGCGACACTCATGGTCCAGCATAGATGTGAGTTTAGCCAGGACCCTCCTGTCCCCCACCTCCTGCACCGAGTCCAGAGCACAGCCCAGGACGGAACTGGACTTCTACTGAATACTGAACGCGTCGTACAATCGGAAAACAATTAAGGGGCGGGTGGTTTTTACTGCGACACGTAAAACGCAGCTTACAATTTAAGCGCTTGATATAAATGATTGCAGCTCTTTGTGCGTTCACGTCGTCGATGGCACCTTTAAACCTGTCTGGAAGGTTTTATCCCCCCGCGACACTTCAAATCTGTGACTTTCATGTGTGCCTATAAAACCCGTAAGATGCAAATCAACTAAAGACTGTCATCCCGCCAAACGTACAAATTAAGCCACAATAATGACGACGGTAATAATAATAATAATCTCAACCCAAGAGTCACTTTGAGTCTTTGATGGTCAACTTTGAAATGCCACGATTGTGTTGTGTGAATGGGTTCGGAGCAACCCCCGAGGCCAAGCGCGCCTCTCGAACAAAACTACCCTCACGCAGGGACAAGAACATCAAAGTGCAACCGCTGGAACTGCAATATGGATAATAATTCATCATCGGAAATGGGTTTGAGTTTTTAATCCTCGCCTTGGCCCGGCTCCAGCGCACCTGGCTCACGCAAACACGGATACAAGAAAGGAGACGAGATCGACGATTTAGGCGAACAAATTGGGCCGAAAGAGATCGCCAAACAGTTGCCTAAGCCCGGTTTAGCGACTTCCCCTCAGCGCGCCACTCTGCGGTTAGCGCTCTTTTCACCCTCATCAAAAAAAGCAGGAGCAGGGATGCAAGTGAAAAGAAGCGGCGCGGATTTGAATGCGGCACAAAGGCTCGGCGCACACTGAAAAGACCTTTAATGAGACAAAGGGGAGAGGATAATGGCGACGAGGGAGTCTTCTTGTTGACTCGGTGTTCGCGGCGGGCCGCGGAGTTAGCGAAACGGCCCCGAAAAAAAAAAAGATTTGTTTGCCGTGGGAGAGAGAGAGTAAACGGTGCACGAATGCGGAGGAGGAACGCCCTGTGGGAACCGGCGCGGTGAGTTTGCATGTGCTCCACACCAAAAACAACAGCAGAGCAGGTAGAGGCAGAGGGAAAGGGGGCAGGCAGGGGCTTGTCCTGGGGGGGGGAAAGCAGCTCAGAGATGGTGCAGAGAGTGACAGGATGATGGGCGGTGGATCCAAGGCGTGGTGAGGCGAGGTTTACCTGGACAGGTGAGGGGAGAGAGGGGGGGGACAGGGCTTAGAAAAATAAGGGGTTTATCGAAGCAGAAAAGTTCCACCTGGTGCGTGGGGGGGCAACGTGTAGCGTGTGATGAAACATGTAGCGTGTGATGACTGTAATGTTTTTCAACCTGTTTTTGGAAACACTTTTTGGATGGAAAAGATAAAACCCAAATGAGTCAGGGCCGGTTAAACAATATGTGTTTTTCTTTTGTATTGATTGACGGATTTTTCAAAAAACAAATACAAATTGTTTTTTAGTATCAATTTCCTGATCACTTTTAATCACTGCCATTTAAAGGTGAGACACAGACTCTTTCACAGTTTTATTATTTGTCAACTTGCATTCGTAGATTTATATTGGATTATAACTGCATTTTAAACACCAAACTTTACAATCTTTTATTGACAGATCATATTTATTTTTGTGTCTAATTCTAATATTTATTTTACATTTTTAACACCAGTTTTTAATTTTAATCAAAAACTCTATAAAATATCTAAAATCTTTTATCAACACTTTTTGTAACTTAACCTGACTCTTTCCATTTTTTAAGATGTATACGTCCCGAAATTGCATTGTTAGCAATTTATGCATAAAATGAGATGTTTCCCTGGACTCCTGGACGACAGAACGAGTTTATACATTACAGATGTGTTCCAATTCCCCCAGAATTAGTCAAATTTGTTCATCCAGATCGGAACTCATTCGAGACTGTCGACCTGTCCATTAAAAAGACCCAAACTGATCGATTAGAATGAGTCCATCTCAATTAGAATTTGACAAATTGTACTCCCCAGTTTGCACTCATTTGGTTGCTAACGTTTGCATTCTAGATACATATAAAGTTGAAAGTGCAATCGGGAAACTGAAAAACTTATATTTTGGTATCAACTTTCCCGTCGAATTGCGTCTTCCACTTGCTGCGTGATTAAACTTTGCTGCAAACTGATGTCTAGACACATTTCTTTAACCTATAGCATCGACGTTAGCCATGTCCCAGCTAGCATATCCGTCCTGACATGATCCGTGCTGCGTCGGTGTAATTAGATTAAGTTGATCCACACTTTGGTATTTGTGTGAGTGACTGGCTAACATGCGCTAACCCTTTAATAAGCTTTCGGCCTATGTCATTAATTCTGAGCGCCTGCGTGTTCTGTCACCGGATTCACTAAACCCTTGTTAAAACAGGCCTAATCCCGCGCCTGACGAACACAACCTGCATTCTAGGACCATGCAGCTGTTCAGAGGTGAGTGTGCGCGCACTAATCGCCCGGACGCCCGCTTGTTCCGGGGCGCTCGGCTTGTTTGGCATGAGTGAAATTCGGGAAGGCACTAAATACCGCCTTTCGTTACCGAGGACGACCACTCCCCGGCAGGTTTAGGCCTCCGACTTTCCTTCCAAATATGAAGAAACATGCCATGAAATTACTGGCGGAGCGCTCGCGTATGAGCAGCGTCGTCTTGGAAGTTGTCTACTGGGAACGTGTAATGACTTTAATACTTTTACTTTGTAGTTCTAAGACGCAGCAGGGGCGGTAAGTCCTACTTATGTTCAAGGTCCAATAATAAGCGCTATCTCTCAGACGGCAAAGTGAAGCAGGGCCGGGCTTTTGAACACCTCTCGTGCTTCACACCATATGTAATCTTTCTGCGTCTCCATGGAGATGCCGTTGCCCTGTGTGAAAGGTTCTACAGTGTTGTCAAAGCCCACATATTATGCAAGGACATTTTTGGGTTTTTAGCGATGTCGTAACTTTGTTCCCTCGTGAAAAACATACATGAGGTTGTGTTTTGCTTCATTCACGCTCTCTCCATCCAGAAAAGACTCAAATGTTTCAAATGTCCCCGTTTTGTGAGGTCAAAGGTTGAGATCAGGAGGTGTTTTTAATCATCACCAGACTTTTCTGACTCAAATCACGTTCATTACAACTGCATGCTTACACTAGCATGTCGGGGCTAGCTAGCTTTTGTTTATTTTACCATGGCAATTCCTTCTGCTGCCAGTAGATGGAGCGCTAACACCAAACCCTGATGAGGGAATGCCTGACTGACAGAAACAGTTTTTAGTTGATAAGTTCTAAAGCATGAGATGCAGAAGCAGAAACTCAGGAGCTTCAATAACAGTACAAATAATGCATATGTGCTTTCTTATCTTATCTGTCGTCATGGAGACAAGCAGGTGATGCCATGTTACACATTATATTTGTGGAGAGGTGAGCCCACTCCACATGAAGAAAACATGTTTTTCAAAGTATTTTGGAGCAATAAAAACACAGTTAATTGAGGACAGTTTCCCCAGTGCGGTTTGGGGCGGTGCTTTGAGGCCGGTGCTATGGGGCGGAGCTTTGGGGCGGTGCTTTGAGGCCGGTGCTATGGGGCGGAGCTTTGGGGCGGTGCTTTTGGTCCGGTGCTTTGAGGCCGGTGCTATGGGGCGGAGCTTTGGGCGGCGCTTCGGGGGCGGTGCTTCGGGACGATGCTTTGGGGGCGGTGCTTCGGGGCTGGTGCTTTGGCTCCTGCCGGCTGATATGAAACATTAAGCAAATTCTGTGTGTTTTGGCCCTTTTGGAGATGCTACATTTATGACACTCAGGGGTCTCCACCAAAAACATGGGATTCAGATCGTTCGCTCTCAGCGTGATCACTGCTCTTATCTGCTGTGAACCTGCAATTGTATGTGAGGAAATAAAAGCAGTTGTATTTCAGTTCTCTTTCTCTTTCACGTCTAAACTGTGAAATCTAAAGGTTCATGATGTCCCTTTTCTGGGTCCACCACCTGCTTGTCTCTATGCAGATGTCGCTTTGCAGAGGTCAGACCACTTTACAAGTCAAATCTGTGGAGAGGCGAGCCCACTCACAGTAAGAATGACATTTTCTTCAATATATTTCTGCTCAATAAAATCACCCGTAATTAAAAAAGAGCTGAGCTCTGAGGCCTGAGCTTTGAGGCCTGAGCTTTGAGGTCTGAGCTCTGAGGCCTGAGCTTTGAGGCCTGAGCTTTGAGGTCTGAGCTCTGAGCTCTGAGCTTCCATAAATCATCTCTAGATTTGTTTCGAGCAGTTCTGCTTTCATGACCTGTGTTTTAGTGTGTCCAGACAAGCTAGATTTGAGATATTCCCCCCGTGGTAATTCCCTCTTCTTCCAGTAGATGGCCTCCGAACACAATGTGCGCAATCAGTAAATACATTTGCTTAGGTTCTTAAATATAAAGCACTTTTGAGTAAAATAACAGTGGCAGATGAAGACAAGTTTAGGTTTCCCATCATCTCATTCTATTATCACGGCGTAGAGAGGTGCCGGGGGAGAGGGAAGTCCATCCTCGTCCTCCTCTTCCTCCACACTGACACACAGTTCTGGTGAAATTGAGTTATGAGCTCAGATTCGGGGTTGGACCGGGCGCAGATGGTCCGGGTCAAGAGAAACGCTGCAGTGTCAGAGCGCCGCGCCCAAATGCGAGTGCGCCGCGGCCACTCCGTGTGTGTCCGTCTTTTTTCAAAAGACCACCACACAGACCGGCCCATTCTCTGCCGGGACGTCCCACCACCTCCTCCTCTTCTCGCCCCTCGCTCCCCTGCGGCGCAGACGGGCTAACAGGCTAATGGGTGAAGAGCGAGCTGTGTGCGCTAACAGTGAACAGGGGCTCTTCTCTTGGGCACGGATCGGGGAGGGGTCCGTGTACAATGTGGGTCGGGCCCCTGATTTGGGTCACAAGTAGATTAAATTAGGTCCCGCCAAATTTTTGAAGGGCCCTGTCTGGGAATGAAGTGAGAGTAGATCATTGGAAAGCGATGGAGCAACTGAAGAGCCTCGGAACAAGCGAACGTTTGAGTCTCCACAGGCTTGACCACGCTTGACCACGCTTGACCGCGCTTGACCGCGCTTGACCACGCGCATGTTTATGTCTATAAACCAAAGTTGTCATGTTTTAGAGCACGGGAAGATTTACAGAGAACATCAAGAGACCAAACCTCTGTATTAAAGCTCTATCTTTAACAGACTCTTCCAGTTTCCATCCGACTGTTTGATGAGTGGAATAAAATTATCTCAAAATCTGTATGGAAGGACACAAAAACACATATTCGGTTCAAAACTTGACAATTATCTAAAGAAAAAGGAGGTGGGGTTTACTTTGTCTGAAAAATCAGAGCGTTACTGGTGTGACCCAGACTATGAAGCTCAATGGTGCTCATATTGAGAGTAATGTTGTGCCTGAGGTTCCTGTACAGGCTTTACTGGCAGATGACAGACACTTGAGTCATGTGGAGGAAGTTAAGAATCCCTGGGTAAAATCTGTGCTTACGACATGGAAGGAGCTGATCAAAACGTACTGAATAAAGATGTTAAAATCTTAAACTTGTCGGTTTATGACTTTCTGAACTTAGAACTGACCTGAGACTCTCGGTCTCTTTTGAATGTGTTTCACCAGATTGTAAAAGATAATTATATGAAAAGCTCTGATGAGTTGAAAGAATCCCTTGGCTTAGAGAAACAGGACTTTAATAGGTTTTTTTACACATAATCAAGAAATCAAACAAAGTAACGACCCTTTGACTGAAATATTCATTAAAGCTTATATGTCAGAGATTTTAAGGGGAATAATATCCAAACTATATAAATGTACTAACAATTTCGACAGCCACTCACTAAATTTAAGAAAAGAATAAAAAATGGGAAAGAGAGGGTAACTTTGTATTGTGCGTCTCAGTGGAGAGGCACAAAGTCACATGTCAGGAGAGAGTTCTGTAAAACGATCAGGTTTCTTCATAACTCCATGTAAAAGTGCTCATTATTCACAGAGAAATGCTGAAGAAACGGTGGCACCCGGAGGAAAACCACTCCCACGTGTCCTGGGACTGTTTTGAATCTCGTCTTCCCACTGGACTTCACAACTCGTACAACGTACTTTTGGGTGCTGCCCGGTGGTCAAGTGATTAAGGCAGTAGCACATGTGCCAGGCTCTGTGCAGCCGGCCACAGCATTGTGAATTTGAAAACCGGCTGACTAATTTGCTGAATGTTCTCCCTTTTCTCATCCCCATTTGTCTAATAAAGCCCAAAAAATCATAAAAAACAAAAAAAACATTACTTTTGTACTCAATTTGAAAATGGAACATGTAAACTGTATGTTTGTTTGTTTGTTTTTAACTTACAGTCTGTGTCGTGTTCTAAGTTCCGAGTTTGAATTCATTCAATTGGGAAAAAAAAGAAAAATAATTACAGCCTAAAACAAGCGACTCCGAAATAACTTCGTATAATAAACAACTCAATGTGTTTCTACAGAAAGAGTGATTTAACTTTTAACATGATTTAACTGTTAATTGCCTGTATTTCATTCATTAATGCATTCATGTCATTAATGCTTCTATTATTGCAAAACAAACCGGAAAAATCAAAAGCTTAAGAAAACACAACCTGCTATTTTCCAAAAAAAAAGCCCAAAGTCACTGGAGTCATGAGAAAAGAGCCAGTTTGTGGAACTTTTTTTCTATATTGAAAATGTTTTCTATGTATTTTATTACTGTTTAACTGCAAGGTCCCTGCGTTTCACTTTTTGTAGAAATAGAGCTAAATGAAGTCAGTAAATCTGGCAAACATAAGACATTTAGCCATTTCTTTGTGTAAAGTGTTTAGTTTGGACAATGTTGTTGTTTTTCCAGATGAAAGTTTTTATGTTGCGAGAGCAAAGTGACCAAAAAACACAGATTTGGGCCTGAAGTGTCTCACCCTAAGCATTTTATTTATGTTTTCCACAAAAAGTCCGGCATGTTTGTCCCAATGAGTCCAAAGTCTGTCAAATTCAAGCAACATTATTTAAACACAGACAAATATAAAGTAATCCCGGCTAAACAAACACATAAATCTGGCCTTTTAAGACACGTTTCATACAAATATTCAAATTTCAAGTCGTTCCAAACGCTTCACGTGCATTAAAACGTTGCATGTTCCAGTACCTTTGAGCACGTCCCGTTTCCAGCACGAGCCTGTTGTGTCGACCCCTGCGACCCCCCGGGGCCCGCTGACCTGTCCTACCCATGATCCCGCGGGGCACGAGGACGACCAGGACGGCAACGTTTTTGTTTTTTTCTGCGTGTGTGTGTGTTTTTTCTGTTTTTTTCCCCCGGCGCGGACAAAAGATGTGGCTGAGTCGTGTGTTTACCGGCGGCGTGCGTCACAGGAGCGTGTGCACAAACGCAGCTGTTTAAACGGCGAGCAGGAAACGGCAAACACACCGACATCGCCAAATCAACCCGCTACGTGTGATGGGTCCAGGTTGAATCGAACAATATCATAATGAACGTTTATTTGATCATAACTCATAGAACCTTTGGAGTTATGTATGAAAATGACTGATTTTGAGTCTTTATAAGCAACCAAATTTCATTTATTTTGCTTTTTTTACTACAAAGGATGGAAAAGACACTGGTTTCAAGTCTCGTTCTGTATTTGAGCGTCACGAAAAGTATAATTTGTGGCAATAAAATGCTGTAGATGAAATGAAAAATGGTCAAATGTTGAGTGTCTGTTTCGTTGCCCTTTTAAATAATTAAATAAACAGGTGACGGGTCCAGGTACAATAATACAATATCATAATGAACGTTTATTTCATCATAACTCATAGACACTTTGGAGTTATGCATGAATATGACTGATTTTAAGTCTTTTTTAGCAACAAAATGTCATTTATTTTTCTCTTTCTATTACAAAGGATGGAAAAGACACTGGAAAAGCGTCACGAAAAGCATCATTTGTGGCAATAAAACGCTGTAGATGAAATGAAAAATGGTCAAATGTTGAGCGTCTGTTTCATTGTCATTTTTCATTAGATAAATAAAATAAATAAAGCAAAGTTAAAGTTTAATGTTCAAATGTGTCAGAGTGGTTTTCATTGGCCTAAACCAACTTGATTTATTTCATATTTTGTGATATTCTGAAGTTAATCGCAGTTTTGACGCTGACATCTTTTTTTGTTCCTTTTCATTTTTTAAATTATTTTTTAATTCAGCTATTTTACAGTGTATTTGTTTAAAACTTTTATTATTATATGATTATAGACCAGAACATAAAAGAGAAACATTTAGCTTCAGAACATCTTAAAAAGTGAAAAAAATCAAGGTCGGGAATATTTCCATTCACTCTCTGGAGTTAGATGATGTCATGATCTCAGGTGGTGGGCGGGGCCTGTTACATGGGGAGAAACTCCACAAACGTTGAATTTCATCACGATTAGTTTGAGATTGTCTCCACAAACAAATGTATTATTAATTATTATTATTCATCTCATGCTTTTTTGTCTCAAACCCATAAACATAAGGCCTTTATTTGACCCACAATGTAGAAATTCCAGGGTTGCAACACACAGTAGGCACAGAAGTAAATAATAAAAACAGATAACTTATAAAAAACAAAACAAAAACACTCTTATAGGAAAGCTCTTATAAAACTCTTAAAAAAACCTCTTAAACTCTTAATAAAAAATACTAACAATAGTAACATTTACAGCAGATATATGGAAAGAGAATATTGCACCAGGATGATTGACATTAAGTCAAAGTATTGCACATGAATATGACAGTATTGCACATGAGTATGACAGTATTGCACATGATTATGACAGTATTGCACATAATTATGACAGTATTGCACATGAATATGCAGATAAATGACACATGTTCAGGGCTAAAAGATTCTAAAATGAGGTGAATTTAATTGAACTCATTACAGAATTTCAAATCAATCTATTCTAATTATGACTCATTTTGGTGGTGTGGAATCTGTGGTGAATATTTATCATAGTTTTACCTCTGTTAAGTTGCAGTTTGTGACGAAATCTGAAAAAATAAGATATAAAATGACGGGAAGAAGAGCTGAATCTGTTCTTCTCTCCTCTTCTCCTCTTCTCTTCTCCTCTCCTCCCTCGCCTCTGTCACTCCTCCTCGTCTTCTTCTTCTTCTTCTTCTTCTCCTCTTCTTCTCTTCTCCTCTTCTCCTCTTCTTCTCTTCTCCTTTTCTCCTCTTCTTCTCTTCTCTTCTTCTCGTCGCTCTCACCTTTTCCTCTGGGATTAAACATGTTTATCATTTATCTCTCCATCTTGCCTGCGGCTCTCAGCACGACTCGGCTAATTGAATGATTAAACAAAGGACTGTCCTGAGGGAGAGTGTGTGTTCTGTGTGTGTGTGTGTGTGTGTGCGTGCATGCATGCGTGTGTGTTGTGTGTGTGTTACATGTGTTTGTGTGTGTTATGTGTGTGTGTGTGTGTGTGTGCGTGCATGCGTGCGTGTGTGTTGTGTGTGTGTGTTACATGTGTTTGTGTGTGTTATGTGTGTGTGTGTGTGTGCGTGTGTGTGCGTGCATGCGTGCGTGTTGTGTGTGTGTTACATGTGTGTGTGTGTGTGTGTGTGTGTCTGTTTGCTAACATGCTAACATCCTCGGGCTCTGGCGATGCTCGTCTGATATGTTTATTAATTGATGGCACGCTCTGTGAAGTCCTGGCACAGACTGTCGGACTGTGTGTGTGTGTGTGTGTGTGTGTGTGTGTGTGTGTGTGTCTGTGTGTCTGTGTGTCTGTGTGTGTGTGTGTTACATATGTGTGTGTGTGTGTGTGTGTTATATGTGTGTGTGTGTGTGTGTGTGCCATATGTGTGTGTGTGTCATATATGTGTGTGTGCCATATGTGTGTGTGTGTTATATTTGTGTGTGTGTCATATGTGTGTGTGTGTTATGTGTGTGTGTGTGTGTGTTATATTTGTGTGTGTGTGTGCTGTGTGTGTGTGTGTGTGTGTTATGTGTGTGTGTGTGTGTGTGTGTGTGTGTGTGTGTGTGTGCCATATGTGTGTGTGTGTCATATATGTGTGTGTGCCATATGTGTGTGTGTGTGTTATATTTGTGTGTGTGTGTGTGTGTGTGTGTCATATGTGTGTGTTATGTGTGTGTGTGTGTGTTATATTTGTGTGTGTGTGTGTGTGTGTGCTATGTGTGTGTGTGTGTGTTATATTTGTGTGTGTGTGTGTGTGTGCTATGTGTGTGTGTGTGTGTGTGTGTGTTATATTTGTGTGTGTGTGTGTGTGTGTGTGTGTGCTATGTGTGTGTGTGTGTGTGTGTGTGTTATATTTGTGTGTGTGTGTGTGTGTCATATGTGTGTGTTATGTGTGTGTGTGTGTGTGTTATATTTGTGTGTGTGTGTGTGTGTGTGCTATGTGTGTGTGTGTGTGTTATATTTGTGTGTGTGTGTGTGTGTGCTATGTGTGTGTGTGTGTGTGTGTGTGTGTTATATTTGTGTGTGTGTGTGTGTGTGTGTGTGCTATGTGTGTGTGTGTGTGTGTGTTATATTTGTGTGTGTGTGTGTGTGTGTGCTATGTGTGTGTGTAGAGTAACTGGTGCAGCGCTGACATGTTTTACTGACTCAAACATGTGCAGAGAAGACGACTCGTGAGAAGTTAAGGAAAGACCACAAGACGTACAGCTGTATTTAAACTTTCTAAAACGCTTAATTCTGAAAACATTTTGGCCAAATTTGAACCTGTTGAGCTGCTTTTTTTGGTCAACCGTCTGATAAAAGGGAACTACCAGACTCTCTGACAAGTAAAACCTTTTTAGAAAGCTTTGACCAACTTATTTTAGGCCAAATCAACTATTGAGATCTTCAAACCCACAAATACGATGAAAGAACAAACAAGAAATATGCACCTTTTATTGGGATTCTCTGAACCTCCAGAGAAACTCCTGAGAAACTCCAAAGAAACTCCAAAGAAACTCCAAAAAAACGCCAGAGAAAAACTCCAAAGAAACTCTAAAGAAACAACAAAGAAACTTTAAAGAAACGTCAGAGAAACTCCAAAGAAACTCCTGAAAAACGCCACAGAAAGGTAAAAAAAACTCCAAAGAAACTCTAGAGAAACTCCAAAGAAACTCCAGAGAAACTCCAGAGAAACTCCAAAGAAACTCCAGAGAAACTCCAGAGAAACTCCAAAGAAACTCCAGAGAAACTCCAGAGATACTCCAAAGAAACTCCAGAGAAACTCCAAAGAAACGTAAAAAAAACTCCAAAGAAACTCTAGAGAAACTCCAAAGAAACTCCAGAGAAACTCCAGAGAAACTCCAAAGAAACTCCAGAGAAACTCCAGAGAAACCTCAAAGAAACTCCAAAGAAACTCCAGAGAAACTCCAGAGATACTCCAAAGAAACTCCAGAGAAACCTCAAAGAAACTCCAAAGAAACTCCAGAGAAACTCCAGAGAAACTCCAGAGAAACTCCAAAGAAACTCCAGAGAAACTCCAAAGAAACTCCAGAAAAACTCCAGAGATACTCCAAAGAAACTCCAGAGAAACCTCAAAGAAACGTAAAAAAAACTCCAAAAAAACTCCAAAGAAACTCCTTAAGAAACGCTAAACTTCTGATTAAAGTAAAGACGTGTTTGTTCTCCAAATGCTTCAGAAACAGCTTCAGTTAAATGCCATAAACTCTTAATATTAGAAACTTCAAACGTCGAGCTCTCTTTACATTCTCTCCTGAGCCGCTCGATTGTGCTGCTGGTTTCCACGGTTACCTCTCAACGAAGATCACAAACGATCCGCTGACCACGAGCGTAAGTGTCCGCAGAAGAGCACAGGCAGCAGATGATTGGCTCTGATTGAGAACGCTCCCGTCCCACATTATCCACGATGCCCCTCTCCTCCCGACCCAATCACACGGACGGGGATAATGGGCGAGAAGGACGCAACCGGGTCATTTTCTCACGTAATAAGCTGCTTGTGTCGGACGGAGGACATAACCACCTCGGGCATTACGGAACGAATGCCACGAGGAACATCGCGAGGAACGCAAGGAGGAACGCCACAAAGAACGCCACAAGAAACGCCAGGAGGAACGCCAGGAGGAACGCCACGAGGAACGCCACGAGGAACGTCAGGAGGAACGCCACGAGGAACGTCAGGAGGAACGCCACGAGGAACGTCAGGAGGAACGACACAAAGAACGCCACGAGGAACGTCAGGAGGAACGCCACAAGGAACGTCAGGAGGAACGACACAAAGAACGCCACGAGGAACGTCAGGAGGAACGCCACGAGGAACGTCAGGAGGAACGCCACGAGGAACGTCAGGAGGAACGACACAAAGAACGCCACGAGAAACGCCACGAGGAACGCCAGGAGGAACGCCACAAAGAACGCCACAAGAAACGCCACGAGGAACGCCACGAGGAACGTCAGGAGGAACGCCACGAGGAACGTCAGGAGGAACGTCAGGAGGAACGACACAAAGAACGCCACGAGAAACGCCACGAGGAACGCCAGGAGGAACGCCACGAGGAACGCCACGAGGAACGTCAGGAGGAACGCCACGAGGAACGCCATGAGGAACGCCACGAGGAACGCCACGAGGAACGCCACGAGGAACTCCACGAGGAACGCCACGAAGAATGCAAAGAGGAACGTCATGAGGAACGCCACGAGGAACACCAAGAGGAACGCCAGGAGGAACTTCAGGAGGAACGCCATGAGGAATGCCACGAGGAACTCCACGAGGAACGCCACGAGGAATGCAATGAGGAATGCCAAGAGTAACGTCACGAGGAACGCCACGAGGAATGCAACGAGGAACGTCACGAGGAACGCCACGAGGAACGTGACGAGGAACGAACGCCACGAGGAACGCCACAAGAAATGCCACGAGGAACGCCACGAGGAAGGCCACGAGGGACGCCACGAGGAAGGCCACGAGGAAGGCGAAGAGGGACTTCACGAGGAACGCCGCGAGGAACGCCGCGAGGAACGCTGCGAGGAACGCTGCAAGGGACGCCACGAGAAAGGCCTCGAGGAACGTCAGGAGGAATGCAACTAGGGATGCCACAAGGAACGCCAATGAACGCCAAAAGGAACGCAAGGTGGAACGCCAGGAGGAATTCAACGAGGAACGCCAGGAGGAATGCAACGAGGAACGCCGCGAGGGACACCACAAGGACCGCCAGGAGGAACGCCACATGGAACGCTAAGGAACACCACGAGGAACACCACGAGGAACGTCAGGCTATTTATTTTGCATTTATTTTTAAATGTATTAAATTAAATTCCAGGTTTTTTTCTTTTTATTGGACATATTAAAAACATAAAAAAAACATTTTTAAAAAAAAAGTGTCTTTGGTCAATATTTTTACAGAAATTGTATCTTTTTTGAGCAATAAAAACAACTATAACTGACCAAATATAAGAGTGATCCGTTTACACCAGACAAAGCCCTTTAACATCCTCACAGAGACCAGCAGGTGGCGCTCCTCCTGTCGGCGATGTCACACCTTTAAACACAGGATCATCACAGCTCCCCCCATCGCCGCCCCCCCCCGCCTCGTCGCCGTAACAACCGTCGCATCAGCTCTATCCGGGGATGTCCTGTAGTTACGTTCTTCAATTACGTCTGGCCCTTTAGTCCAGCCGTGCAATTTTCACTTCCTCGCGGGCCTCGAATCTGAGGCGAGTCGCGCAGATTTTTCAGCTCGTCGCAGCAAAATTCAACACAAAGAAAAAAAGAAGAAGAAGAAAAAAAAAAGAAAAAGAAGCAGAGGGAAGAATTATGGGATGCTGCAATTTGTGTGAGATATTATTTAGTCTTGATTGTGAGCCTGGGAAGTGTGTTCTACAAAGAGGGACGCGTAACCTGCCGGGTGATTACGGGCGAGGTGATTCCTGTAAAACCTCTTCACAATTGTCGAGTGCATAAAAGAGATAAAATATTTGAAAAAGGAAAAGACAGGAATTCACAGCTTTGAAAAGAAGATGAAAAATGATGCTGCTTCTTATAATAGAGAACTGAGTATCTAAACATGGGCCGGCCTCCTGCTGGTGCCAGAGCCAGGACTAAACATGGACCGGCCTCCTGCTGGTGCCAGAGCCAGGACTAAACATGGACCGGCCTCCTGCTGGTGCCAGAGTCAGGACTAAACATGGACCGGCCTCCTGCTGGTGCCAGAGTCAGGACTTAACATGGACCGGCCTCCTGCTGGTGCTAGAGTCAGGACTAAACATGGACCGGCCTCCTGCTGGTGCCAGAGTCAGGACTTAACATGGACCGGCCTCCTGCTGGTGCTAGAGTCAGGACTAAACATGGACCGGCCTCCTGCTGGTGCCAGAGTCAGGTCTAAACATGGACCGGCCTCCTGCTGGTGCCAGAGCCAGGACTAAACATGGACCGGCCTCCTGCTGGTGCCAGAGTCAAGACTAAACATGGACCGGCCTCCTGCTGGTGCCAGAGTCAGGACTAAACATGGACCGGCCTCCTGCTGGTGCCAGAGTCAGGACTTAACATGGACCGGCCTCCTGCTGGTGCCAGAGTCAGGACTAAACATGGACCGGCCTCCTGCTGGTGCCAGAGTCAGGACTAAACATGGACCGGCCTCCTGCTGGTGCTAGAGTCAGGACTAAACATGGACCGGCCTCCTGCTGGTGCCAGAGTCAGGACTAAACATGGACCGGCCTCCTGCTGGTGCCAGAGCCAGGACTAAACATGGACCGGCCTCCTGCTGGTGCCAGAGTCAGGACTAAACATGGACCGGCCTCCTGCTGGTGCCAGAGTCAGGACTAAACATGGACCGGCCTCCTGCTGGTGCCAGAATCAGGACTTAACATGGACCGGCCTCCTGCTAGTGCTAGAGTCAGGACTAAACATGGACCGGCCTCCTGCTGGTGCCAGAGTCAGGACTAAACATGGACCAGCCTCCTGCTGGTGCCAGAGTCAGGACTAAACATGGACCGGCCTCCTGCTGGTGCAAGAGTCAGGACTTAACATGGACCGGCCTCCTGTAGGTGCTAGAGTCGGGACTAAACATGGACCGGCCTCCTGCTGGTGCCAGAGTCAGGACTTAACATGGACCAGCCTCCTGCTGGTGCCAGAGTCAGGACTTAACATGGACCGGCCTCCTGCTGGTGCCAGAGTCAGGACTAAACATGGACCGGCCTCCTGCTGGTGCCAGAGTCAGGACTAAACATGGACCGGCCTCCTGCTGGTGCCAGAGTCAGGACTTAACATGGACCGGCCTCCTGCTGGTGCCAGAGTCAGGACTTAACATGGACCCGCCTCCTGCTGGTGCCAGAGTCAGGACTTAACATGGACCCGCCTCCTGCTGGTGTCAGAGGCCTAGTCAAAAAAATTAAGGGAATTTGTTGTGCTATATTATCTTTAAATAACGGTTTTAACTTGGAATTCATCTTTTAATATATGTAAATGAGGCTCTATGATGTCAATCCCATAGGGGCTGTAAAAGTTACAAAACAAGAAAACATCCATTAAAAAGCACAATAAAAACAGACAAAAACATAAATTATTTTGGACAAAGACAGGTCAGAGGTCAGATTAAACCTCAGTCTCATTTATCACAGGATTTATAAAGTTAAACTCTTCACCTGAAACTCAAAACATCTCAAAATCAACACCAAGTGAATAAATCTGATGTAAAAACTTAAATGATCGTTACAGCGCAGGCTCGGTGCCTCATCCGACCAGCTCGCTGCGCTCACGTGCGCGCCCCTGTCGTGAGCGTGCACGTGAGCGCACTTCTGTTGTGAGCGTGCACGTGGCCGTGAGCGTGCACGTGAGCGCTGGCTGCAGATCAGAAACAAACTAAAGGCTTTGACCTCGACACAAAGAACACTGAACGTCGTAAAGTGAAAAGAGCGTCTGTAATAATGTGCTTTTAATGCTCTTTATGGCAGAACATGAAACACGTTTAGAGACAAACAATGGATTTGATTTATGTAAACTTCCAGGTAAAATAACCCCGCCCACTCTCTCAACTCAACAAGGTACAAGTATCACTTCTCATTTAAATGAGAACATAATTTGTTCTTATTTTACTTTATCTGCACATTATTTGTGTTTGAAGTTTGACTGGAACACAAATAAGAACGCCAAAGATAAACGTCTTAGTGGTAAAGAAGTTTCAATACATTTTAAAACAAAAATAAGTATTATTGAAATTCAAATATTTAACTGTATTAAAACACTTTTGTATGAAGTAATAACTGTAGATTAAACTCTGGTAGAAGAGTTTTTATGTTCTTTAGTTTCTAGATTAAAAAAATGAATGAGCCGGGACACAAGGAGTCAAGGTGACAAGGACACAAGGAGTCAAGGACACAAGGAGTCAAGGAGACAAGGAGACAAGGACACAAGGAGTCAAGATAAATCAAAGTTGTCGATCAATCCATGGAGGCGGGGCAAACGCATCGATCGATCCATGGAGGCGGGGCAAACGCATGGCTCGATCCATGGAGGCGGGGCAAACGCATGGCTCGATCCATGGAGGCGGGGCAAACACATGGCTCGATCCATGGAGGCGGTGCAAACGCATGGCTCGATCCATGGAGGCGGGGCAAACGCATGGCTCGATCCATGGAGGCGGGGCAAACGCATGGCTCGATCCATGGAGGCGGGGCAAACACATTGATCGATCCATGGAGGCGGGGCAAACGCAACGATCGATCCATGGAGGCGGGGCAAACACATTGATCGATCCATGGAGGCAGGGCAAACTCATCGATCGATCCATGGAGGCGGGGCAAACGCATCGCTCGATCCATGGAGGCGGGGCAAACGCATCGCTCGATCCATGGAGGCGGGGCAAACGCATCGCTCGATCCATGGAGGCGGGGCAAAAGCTTTCATAACCATAAAGTATCTTTATGTATTTGACGCAAACTTTACTGTTCAAACAATATTTATCCAGAAAAGTCCTAAGAAACAGTATATTATAAATAACTGTATATACTGTAAATATGTATGAGTTAGACTTTACTGTGGCCGACGTGAATGTAATGACTGCATTTTAAAAGGTATTAATTAGGCACATTTATTCGCCTTTAATTGAATAAATCTAATCATCACTTAGCGACAGTTACAGCACGTCCAGTACACACTTCTGCTCCCGGTGACAACTGAGGACATGTGGTGCCACTAATCAGAACGCACACCTGCCACACACACACACACACACACACTCACCCTCTCTCACACACACACACACACACGGGGCCCGGGGCACGTCTCCTGGAGTCACGCACTGTTTGGCCCCGCCCCCGACACGACACGCTGGATGTGAAGCGACTTGTCGTCCTGGCGACTTGACAAAGAAAACAAATCCTGAACTCCGGTCGGCGCGTTTGAGCAGTTATGATTCCGCAGCGAGCGCACTGTCGAGATCAAATGGGCGCAGGATTAGCTCGGACCACTTCAAACGACCCCGGCGGGCTGTCGTTAGCATCGCGGGCATCGAATCAAAGGCTGCGGCGGCAAAGGCGAGGCGGGCGACAGGTTTAAAAGTGAAAACAGAGGAAGCTAATGAATTACCGCGCCGACACGCTCGGATGGGTGAGCACAACGAGGCGGGCGGGGCCGGGACGCACCTGGAGAGGCCCGAGCTGCACCTGCCGCCGCCACACACACTGGAAGGTGCAGTGAGCACTGACGGACACCAGGGGAAGAGGTGCAGGTGTTCACGTGTAAATGTCGACAGCGTCTTCACGAGGGTCGGAGAGGAAAAGTCACAACCGCCAGGGACTTATGTTCAGGCTCGCTAACAACCGCCACGTTAAAGCTAGCGTACGGTGTCACAAATGCTAGCGTGGATCTGCAACGTTAAAGCTAGCGTACGGTTTCACAAACGCTAACGTGGATCTGCGACGTTAAAGCTAGCGTACGGTTTCACAAACGCTAGCGTGGCTCTGCAACGTTAAAGCTAGCGTACGGTTTCACAAATGCTAGCGTGGATGTCGTCGTGGCGGCTAACGCAACGCGGAAAGGATCACCGTCTGACACTACTTACACCACAAACAAAAGCCACTCGAGCACTACGGACGACTTACGCGGATCCTGCCATTGTTCCGCGTGTTTATACGTCTGGCTAAAACGTGTGGAAAATAAGTAAAGTACAGAAACACGTACGAGCAAACCTCAGACGTCACGGGAGGAAAAGTCTGCGCACAGTTCGCAGCGGCGCGTCTGCGAGTGCCGTGTGCGTGGGACGTGTTTGTTTGTCTTGTAAAAGGTCATTGTGCGCTCGTCATGTGTCTGATTGTCTGTGCGGTGCAGGGGGGTGGGGCTTCCGATTGTGTGAGCGAGGCAGGGGGCGGGGCTCGACGCAGGTGCGGGTTATTTTTAGTCCAGGTGGCATTCCTCAGCTCTTACGCCACTCAACGGGACGAGCAAACCCTGATAACGAATGGGCTGTCAGTCATCACGCGCCAAAGCCCCGCCCTCTTGGCCAACATTAGCCCCCCCTCCTCACACACACACACACACAAACACACGCACACAAACACACACCAAAAATTAAATGAACCGTATCTTAAAGGGGCCCATGACAGGGTTTTAAGATTTTCTCATTTTGACTTAATTTGGTGTGTTTATACCTGTTGTACTTATAAATCATAGTTTTACACCAATCGAGCAGGTATTTGTGGAGAAAAGTAGAAAAATCTGTAGAAAATGACAGGAAGTGACATCACACCAGGGATACTCATTCCAGTCAAAGTTTATGCAGAATTTACACAAAAGAAACAACTTTTTTGACGCTCTAAACATGAATTCAACAAAATAAAGTCACTCTCATATTTTTTTGCCCCAGTGGTTGCTGGGTAATTCCCTAGAGTGATGTCATCCAATTCAATCTGGAAGTGAAATTATAAACCTAATAAATGAGCTATTCTGGAATGAAATGTGTATAATTTTTAGCAACATTTGAAATATATTTATTGTAACTGCATTTTAGTTTGATGAGTTGTCCGACCTGTAGGGGGCACTTTAACTCTAGGTCCACGCTATGGCCCCCAGATGGGACCCTCTGCAGCACTGGCCCACTTTTTGTATAGTTTCCTGCACTATCAGAGCTGAAGGTTCTGACCTGAATAAAACATGGCCTAAAACTTAAACATTTCATGTGCATATAACTGATGTAAATAAGAGTGTTTACTTTACCATTATTATTAGTATTATTTGTCTCATGCCAGCTATTTCTATTATTATTATTATTTTATTTTTATCTTTATTTTTATTTTCTTCCCTCCATTCCCTATTAAGATATGAGAGGTCCTGTTTACAGGAGTTTTGTTAATAAGAGTTTTTGCTTTTGTTCATAAGAGTTCTTCTATTAAGAGTGTTTTTTAAACTTCCTATAAGTTATCTGTCCTTTCCCCCTGTATCTACTGCATTGTAACAGATTGTAGAAAGATCTGTAGAAAAACAGGAAGTGACATCACATCAAGGACACTCATCAATCATAACGTGGCCAAAGACTCCAACATTGTCCCGTTTGACCCGTCGACAGAATTCCACCTTCTTTTGCGTGACTCTACTTCAGAGTCTTAGGTGTGGATGCAAACGTACCAAGTTAAACCAACTCTGCTCAATCCCCTCCAAGTTTGGCAAAGTTTAAGCACCTTTTCGTGCGCCATTTCCACCATTTCCCAAACACGGCTATTTATTTAGCGAAACAACGACGCGAGAGAGACACAGACCTTGCAAACAAATCTTCCACTCGTTTATCAAATTAATTTAATATTTGGCCCCGTGCCCGATAAAAGCCGCTCTTCATGTTCCGCCGTTGCCGTCGGTGCGATGAACACGATACGGACACAATGGCGCGCTGAATGGGCCGCGTCCACCGACAAAGACGGCCGTGCGTCGGTGTTTGCCGGCAGATAGCGCGCGCCCCAAAAACAAAACGACTTCAGATGAGAATTAGCGTCGTCGTTCCGATAGTTTATTTGTCTTGCCCGGGACGTATCTCCCGCTCGCAGCCTCAGAGATAAATCGCTACACCCAATTAATAGCATCGCTTCAAAAAATCCATCTCGCCCAATTAGCAAATCGCTTGCCCTTTAAAGTTACCGTAATGGCCGACTCAATAAAACAGATAGCGCCGGAGTCTGGATAGATGCTCGGTGAAACAATGCCCAGTGATTTTCTTAATTATCTCCTCCCAAAGAACTAATGCCGCGGATATGTGCGGCGGGAATTAATTATTGGGACGTGATACGAGAGCGAGTATTATCCGGAACATCGTCGGAGAAAAGGGGGAACGTCTGCCAGTCACACGCGCGACACAAAAAAATCCCAGAAATCAAATTAGTAGAGAAAGGAGGGACACGGGAGGCGACAAAAGCAGCGTTAGGCGTTATTGTGAGCGAGAGGCGACGGATGCAGTTTGTTTTCGGTCTGTGGCGGTGCGTTTTGTGGTGGAGGAGCGATTTGAGGAAGCAAAGGATTGTGGGTACCTTGGGGATTAGGAGTTGTCTGTGTGCCTCAGTTGTGTTGTTGTACTTTATGTTTGGCACACTGTCTGGAGGAACTGACAGGACATGTAAAGGGGCACTGAATGTTCCATGGTTTTACTGTGAGCCTGCTCGCCTTTCCACAGATCTGACTGGCCCTGACTGCCTGACCTTTACGTGTTAGAGATGGATAATGCTGGTGCAGGTAAATAGCATCTCCAGGCATTATGTATTGCACCTTTAAGCTTTGTTTAATACTTAAAATGGTCTTTAGAGAAAATAAATGATGCTTTATATTTATCTTTGAAATTTTTAATCACGTTTTGATCTAAAAGAACTCACAACCAACTTCATCACAACAAATCTTCGGTCTGCCGGACCATGAAACGTAGAATTATAGTAAGTAAAGAGCAGTGATTAGATTAGAGACGTAAAGCCTTTATTGCAGGGCTTTTCAACATAAGGCCTGGGGGCCAAATCAGGCCCTCCAAGCAATTTAATCCGGCCCACAACCCATTCTTCCAAATAGTAAAAAAGAATATATATATATATATATATATATATATATATATATATATATATATATATATATATATATATATATATTCTTGTTTTAATTCTGGGTTAATACTAGTTTAGACCCGGTTTGGTCTTGTTTAGTCCTTGTTTTATTCTTCTTTAGACCTGTTTTGATTCTGGTTTAGTCCTGGTTTAGTCATGGTTTGGACCTGGTTTAGACCTGGTTCAGACCTATTTTGTCCTGGTTAAGACTTGGTTGATTTTAGTTTAGTCCTAGTTTAATTCTGGTTCAGTTCTGGATGGATGTTGGTGAATCATTTTGTGTTTTATTTCTCACACAAATCAAATCCATCAGTAGTTATTTTTATTGTATCAACTACATTTATTGAAACTGTGTTGGGGATATTGTGTGCGACTCAAAAAGTTGGCGTGTTGTGCACCGCCGGCCCAGAGACCATGGCCCGCCCAAAATTCTGTCCCTCTGGAAAATGAACTTGAATATCCCTGGTTTACTCTCCTCTGCATTTGACCCGTCCTTCAATGTTGCTGGGGAAAACATCGCTCCAGATCTTCAGCTCGGCACGGTCAGGACTTTAACTGGAGAACTTTACCTATTGTTCTTGTGTGAAAACAGCGAGTTTACGTCCATGAGAATAAAGATGACTCAATGACTTATGAATCACTCTAAATACACATGAGAAAAGATACTAAAAATAATATATAATAAAGTATGATTCTTCCTGTTCAGTGGTTCTGGATGATTTTAAAATGAACAGTTCGTGTGCTGAGTTTGCACGTTCTTCTCTTGTGTCTGTGGCTCTTCTGCAGGTCCACGCTGTGTTCGATGGTTGAATACCTGTGTTTGTGAGCGTACATTTCTCCCTGTCCCTGTTTGGCTCACACTTTCCTCTGCGACTCACCCGGCGTCGCACACTTTCCTCTGCAGACTCACCCGGCGTCGCACGCTTTCCTCTGCAACTAACCCGGCGTCGCACACTTTCCTCTGCAACTAACCCGGCGTCGCACACTTTCCTCTGCGACTCACCCGGCGTCGCACGCTTTCCTCTGCGACTCACCCGGCGTCGCACACTTTCCTCTGCAGACTCACCCGGCGTCGCACGCTTTCCTCTGCAACTAACCCGGCATCGCACACTTTCCTCTGCGACTCACCCGGCGTCGCACACTTTCCTCTGCGACTAACCCGGCGTCGCACACTTTCCTCTGCGACTCACCCGGCGTCGCACACTTTCCTCTGCAACTAACCCGGCGTCGCACACTTTCCTCTGCGACTCACCCGGTGTCGCACACTTTCCTCTGCGACTCACCCGGCGTTGCACACTTTCCTCTGCAGACTCACCCGGCGTCGCACACTCAAACGACTCGCCAGGGAGCGGGGCCATTAGAGCCGGATTCTTCAGCTCAGCGGACAGTGTCGGATAAGAGGAGCTGAACCTGGACTATAGAGACATCTTAGAAGAGATTTGCTAGAACAGGGCAGCGCCGGCATATCGGGGGTTTCGAGCGGAGTTTGACACCAGGATTTGGCGATGGGCGATTGGAATTTAGTAGGATATATTTCGACAGGTTTTGCCTATTTTAAAAGCTTCTGAAAGGTGCAATATGTGACTTTTCTGGGAGTTTCCGCCACTTTCTTCCCACATTATGGCAGTAAACTGATCTTTAGTTTCAGTTACAGATGTTTTAAATGCCAAACAAACAATATGTGCAAATACTTTCCCACTTATTTCAACATTTCCATCTTTACAATCAATGTTTCCATCATGACCGTCCATAAATGACACAAGTGAATGACTATACGAGAGTGAAATGACCGCTACATAAAGAGGTCACTGTAATCTCTGAAAAGTTGAAACGTGAAGCTCCTCGGCGACACAAACACATGCACAGAACACGATTTAATACAGCACAGACATGTCAGAATGACAGAAAGAGCAAATATTTCACCAAATCTTGTCCTTTTGTCCAGCAGCAGCAGCAGAAGCAAACAGAGCCGCTCTGTTCATGCAGAGAAGATGCAAATGAGTAAAGCGGCTTAAGTTTTGTTTCAGTAAAAGGTTAACAAAAGTGCACAAAGTTACATTAAACACATTAGATTAACGTCAAATTGGACTGATTTTGCTCTAAAACAGTTGTGCTTTAGACGGTTTGAAAAAAAATCTGCTCAAGCACATTAATGTAAGTAACTTTCGGGTCAGTCTGCAGTGGATTGTGGGGTCCTCGTAGCTCCTTAGCGCTGGTTATGCTAAAAGAGCTATGAAAGGAAGCATAATGTCTCCTTTCCTTCCCTTCACTGATCAATTTGGACGGTCAATGATAAGGAAAAGTAATCAAGGAGCTTCCTACGCTTATTTAACCAATACCATTAATACCGAAAAATACAAATTCTACAGCTCAGGCCTATGTTAGGATGAGAAAACAAGTTTGGTCAGTAAAATCCACAAGGCCAACTCTAAGAGCAAAGCAGAAGATGCACTGGACAAGATGTCACTCACAGACGTTTATCCATTTATGCAAATATATTGAGTTCTGCCTGTTTTAGCGCTGATGCAAGCTTGCTTTTTATCCACGCCGCACGTTCATGTTTGATCTAAATCGCACAGTGTAAAGACAAGACACCGACATGCTTCGAATTGCCTACAGCCAGAACACAGCCTCGTTATGGTCTCACATTTAGTTATCGTGAAGAGATAATACGCGACGACATTGGGGTTTGCTATTGTAACGTTAATGCTGCTAATGACGATAGTGCAAATGAGCTCAGTTTCAATATGTTTCTGGAACAAAATGGAGCATATCATCATCTCTAGAAGGTTTGAGCATATCATGTCAAGAAGGTTTCAGATATTTTCATATACAAACCAACAATAACATATTCCAAAACATTCCCAGTAAAGTTACGCCAAACTGATTTCAGACAATTTAGAGCTAAAAGAATGACATTTGAGGGTAATGCTGAAATGTGTCAATCAGAAAAAAGATCCCACATCCCATCATTATCTTAATTTTAATCTAAGCAAGGTATAATTCCTCCCATTTGCAACCACGAATCAGAAATGCAAAATGGAAGGTGTGAACATAATCATTTCAGTGCGACACATAAAGTCCTCAAGAAGTTCGTCCATGAAAGCCGCCGTCGTCGGACAAACACTGTTATCAGCGACCCGCCCTCCGCTCCCCGCGCCCTCGCCGGGGCTTCCATCCACCGCGCTGAGGTCGCGGCGCGCCGGCCAATCGCGGGGCAGCGCCGGACGTGGGCGGAGCCGTGCCTGGAACCCTCTGATCTCTGGTCAAACAAGCGCCGATGACGAAGTTGACACCTCGGCGAATATTAGCACAGCACTCGGCGAGGTGAATGTTTAATCGCAGAGCAATCCGTTACCGCGGTGAGGCTAACACTAGCGCCGCGCTTTGGTAAACGCTGGAGGAATTCCACGTTGTGTCTTTAAACGTTTGTGAACAAATACATTCAAACGCTGGAGCAGGAGACGAAGGAGGCAAAAGTGAAGTAGAGCCAAATGTGAGAAGAAACTGGGATTAACCACAGAGTAAAATGAAATGAAAACCGCTCAGATAGTTGAAGATATATCAGAGGAAGAAGAAAATGTGCTCTTGTATTTGACATGGTTTGTTTAGGAGAATATAAGAGACAAAATGCAGATTTTTAGGTTTAAATAGAGCGAGATCCCGCAGCACTCACAGGGTGCTACGCTGTGCTAAAGCATCCATCACTCTGGTGTTTTTCCACACTTGACACTTGAGTCAGCAACTTTCTGACTCTGAAACTCCACAAACATCTCAGTGATTCATCTAAAGTAGACCTAGGCATTTGTGGCCCCAGGGGCAAGATGTGGCCCTCAGCATGTTTTAATCCGGCCCCTAGAAAGATTTTAGGTTCTATTTTTTAACTTTCGGTAACATCTGTCTGCACTTATAATAATAAAGATGTTGACTAATTAAATAATAGATTCAATAGCCTATAAAGTGTTATTGTAGTTGATATTACATTTTTTTCACACCAATGATGGCGGGCCGGCCCCCTTCGCTACTTGTTTGGATTTGAATATGGCCCTTGGAGGAAAATAATTGCCCACCCCTGAACCATTTATCTTCTACTGATGCATCTGGACTAGATTCCTGTCGGGAATGATTTTGGAAAAAGTATTAAATTAGAACATTTTCTGAGCACTGTGAGTTAATGCGACGCAGTGGCTGAGGGACAAGCACTCTCGCCTCACAACAAGAAGGTCCTTTCCGTGCAGTTTTCATGTTTCTCCTCGTGTCTAAATCCTGCTCCATAAACAAAAGCCTCCAGCTCAGGTCCCGACCGAGCCGAGCTTAAGATCTGGAGATGGATCCCATTCAAACTGACAAAATGCCACAGCGGCTTTGAAGACTGGGTCAAACGCAAAGGTTTTACACCAGTCAAGTGGAGAAAGTAAACGTATAAAAGTCAAAATACAGGAACTCATACTTCTGACCGTTTAAACATGAATTTAACAAAATAAAGGTCTTGTCATAAACATTTTAGTGAAAAATGTTTACACTTTAGCATTTAAACTACAACATGTTTACTTTCCTGCTTAGTCTCCATGGAGATCTTGCTTCTTTTCCTTCTAATACTATGGACAACAAATTGTTAGCAGCAAACGACACCTGAAACCTGAAGTTATCTGCGTCTCGTAAACATCTCCAGCCCGATTATTCGAGCGCATTTCCACCGCTCACCGCCGCTCGGAGCCGGATTAGCCCCGCGCGGAGACGCTAAATACGCAAAACCGCAGCGATAAAATCAGGTGGAGACTGTTGACAAAGAGAACAAATGAGTTTTAAACGTACATCGGAGCCAGGTCCCCCGCACTCCACCTCAGGCACCGCGACCCAGGCCCCGGCTCGGCGCATTTTATCAGGCAGCTCATTTGGCTAAGCGCGGCTAAACACGGCACAAGAGACGGCGGTGCCTTTCCGTGGCATTAAAGGGGATGTCTCACGTACACGGGGCCTATAATCCAAACTATGCAGGAGCGCCAGGCAGGACGAGACTCAGGATTATTTGTTTATTAATGGCATCCACCGTGGAACGCCGAAGCTTCTCCGAGAATTACCGACTTACGCTCAATAGATAATCGCCTCTACCCCCAACACGCGCAAACTCATTTAGTTCAAAGCGGATCGCGGTCGGTGTCTTTATTAGTATTAATATCTCGGCGATGGAGTCTCAAAGGGGGAGAAAATGAGAGGAGAGGATGGCAACAATACGCCTGATGCCCGAGCGTGGAACTCACTGCTGGGACCGGGACCGCACAGCAGATATTTTCTTATTGTTTTGTTGTTTATTTTTCTAACCGTGATTTTTCTTGATTGGTCGGTTGGAAAAATTTGGATTTGTTGATGATGAAATGACTTCCAAGGTTACATTATTGTGACAATGCCAAATTTACAAATGCAGCTTGAATGTTCTGTTGCATAGGTTTATATATATATATATATATATATATATATATATATATATATATATATATATTATAGGTCCTTTTTATTTGTTTTATAAAGGCCAAAATCTCAACAACGGGCTTTTGAGCGGCAGAACGAACGACGAAACTGTCCTTGGTCGATAACAGAGAAGCAAATGCACAACGTTCACAGGAATTAAGAAAATGGAGGGCCCCCTGTCTGCAGGCCGTCCTCCTGCAGGGAAAACTACGAAGAACAAAGTGGGGAAAAGTAGAAACCTTGAGGAGGACCACAGGACTAAACCAGGACTGAACCAGTGCTTAACCAGGACTCAACCAGGACTAAACCTGGACCAAATTGGGACTGAATCAGGACTAAACGATGGAGAGGCTGAAGATGACGCATTTCCATTTGCAGATAGACTGTAGAGCCAGAAACACTTAAAACAGATGGAAATTATCTTTCACGGCTGTAATCTGGAGCATTATGTAAATGTACATTGTCCTGTTTAATAAATATATACATTTCAAAAAAGAAAAATCTGAGACTTCACTTTTCCCGCCCGAAACTCCCCGAAACCGCCGGACGTGGAGAGCCCCATTGAACGACCTCGGTGGCCATAATTGCCCTCCCTCCACCTCCACTCCGCGCTCCCCCCCAAAGTGTGTTTTTACGTTTTGGGCACGGAGCAGCAGGCGTCCCTGGCACCGCTCCAAAACGCATCTCTCCGCCGCCGACAGCCGCGATAACCACCCAGCTATCTGCACCTGCTCCAATTATTATCCTATTAGCAACAAATACCTCACAATTACGGCGAAAGGGGGAGAGAGGGGGAAGAGAAAAAAAACTAGCAGCGCTAAACCAGCGAGAGACAAATTAGCGGGGAGCGGCTAAAGCAGCGATCAGGCGCCAATTAATCAGAGCGAGAGTGGATTCTGACACCCCGGGTTTCTAATGGAGAGGCAGCGAGCGAGTGAGAAGAAGGTGGGAGGAGAGGAGCTTATTTTGGCTGCCGTCGCCGCGAGCGCAGATGGACAGGATGTCACCAAGACTAGTGTCCTTGACAAACATCCACGCTCGGGCTAAACGCTGCTCCCGCCGCCGCCGCCGCCAGTGTCAACCGCCGCCGGGGAGAGAGAAAAACATCAGACCAAAATAAAGTACTCAGAGATGCCACCGCGGGAGAAGTGAAGTCTCAGAGCGAGTTCTGGGGGATGTGCAAGCCAGAAGTTTACTTTCAGGTGTCGACAAAGAACTGGCGACTTTCAGGGAGTTACTTTATGACCTCAAAAGGGCACGTTGTAACTCATCGTGTGTTTGTGTGCGAGTCAAAGCACCTGTGACTCTACCTTGGATAAACCCAGGTCCATAAATCCATAGATCCTGCTCTTTGCACCTTCTGCGGCCCCCGATTGCTGTAGATGTGGCGTTTTGAGAGGGTCTGCTGAGGATGGGTGGAGTGTCGTGCTCAAGGACACAGCAGCAGCAGCAGCTCGCCCTGGTCAGAGTGAGGTTTGAACCATTGACCTTCAGGCGGCGTGTTTTAACCTCTAAACTAAACATGGATTAGACCGGGGCTAAACCAGGACTAAATCACCCTAAGAGTCTCTGACAAAGCAGCTCGTCAACTTTCATGACTGAATTGGTCGTTGTGGACGCTCCTTTAAATGTTGACTGTATCTATCTCCATGGAGACCAAGAGGTGGCAGACCCTCCACCAGAAAAGTGACATAGTGCAGCTTTAAAGTGTGAGTCAAAGCACCTGTGACTCTACCTTGGATAAACCAGGTCCCTAAATAAATAAAACTAACATACAGGTAAGATAAATCGACAAACAGGTTTAGATTAGTTTCTTAAAATGTCCGATCCTACACTTTGCACCTTCTGCGGCCCCCGATCGCTGCAGATGTGGAGTTTGAGAGGGTCCGCTGAGGATGGGTCAAGTGTCGTGCTCAAGGACACAGCAGCAGCTCGCCCTGGTCAAAGTGAGGTTTGAACCACTGACCTTCAGGCGGCGTGTTTTAACCTCTGAACCGGCACCGTGAGGATTAGACGGGATCTGCCATTGTAGAGCTGTAGCCACAGGGGATGTTCCGCAGTGTGGCATTAAACTTACAGGTGTTTTCACACACAAAAAATAGGCTCGCCCCTCCACAGATCTGACCTGTCATTAATGTCACTAAAGGACTAAATCTGGAACTAAACATGTATAAAACCAGGGCTAAACCAGGACTAAATTTGTAAATAAACATGGATTAGACCAGGGCTAAACCAGGACTAAATCTGGAAGTGAACATGGATTAGACCAGGGCTAAACCAGGACTAAATCTGGAACTAAACATGGATTAGATCGGGGCTAAACCAGGACTAAATCTGGAACTAAACATGGATTTGACCAGGGCTAAACCAGGACTAAATCTGGAAGTAAACATGGATTAGACTAGGGCTAAACCAGGACTAAATCTGGAAGTGAACATGGATTAGATCGGGGCAAAACCAGGACTAAATCACCTAAAGAGTTTGTGACGAGGCAAGCTCTTCGACTTGGATGCTCCTTTGAATGTTGACTGTATCTATCTCCATGGAGACCCGTCACCTGCTGGTCTCCAGAATAGTGCAGCTTTAAAGTCGTTCAGCCCTTCTTTCCAGGTGTTTCTCGACGCTAAACGGCACAATTAAAACAAAGTGACACTAAAACGTCTCTTCCGGCTTCTGTTTTTCTTTTTCTCTGTGTATTTTCCCGTCACATGAAGCGAGGTCTCCAGGTGCAGCCGCGCCTGCCCGAGCCGCGCCTGCCCGAGTTGCGCCCGCCCGAGCCGCACCCGCCCGAGCCCGTCACGCGGCGCCCACGTTTGTCTTCACCGCCAGCGTTCAGCAAACTGTCAGATTTGAATGGCAAATGTCACTCTCACTAAATTATAATATTGTTTTCTAACCTGCCCGCAAAGTTCAACAGCTCCGAGCTTTGGGGTCAGCCGACACTCACCACTCGCACAGGGAGTAAAAAACACACACAAAAAAAAACATGTAAATTGCTCCCTCAAATGGCACTTTCCTTATATGCTATTTGTTGATGTTTTGATACGCGCGCACACACATTTCTGTTTTTTTTAATGTCCTGTCATGTCTTTCCATCAGCGCTTTGACAAAGATTACAGGCATGGCACCAAAATAAACACTTGGCTTGACAACAGCATCCCGGCTGTCTTTGCCTCCTCGTGATAAAAATGCTCAAAACGTCCCGCTGTTACAAAAGACAGGGAAAAAAAGAGAAAAAATAGTGCGCGCGGGGAAAAAAAAAAACTCTTCCCGGCGCGGCAAAACACCAACACTCACATATACGCAAATGAAAGCTACCGGCATTCATATTCAAATGTAAAAAGTCTTTCAAAATTGTGGCTCTTCCCTTCACTCGCTTTTTAATGCATGTCGTCTTCGTCTTCGTCGCCGCCGCTGCCGGGATTGAAAAGTAGCGACCGAGTAATGAAGACGGAAAATAAAATACGGGGGGGGACTGAAGCTAAAAGCAGAATTTGGTTGAGTCCAAACGTTCGAGCTTGTCCCCCCCTACGCCGCCGCCGCCGCCCTCCCCTTCCCGACCATTTATCGGGGCCCAGAATGTGAGGCGGCGCAGACAGGGCGACAGGGAGACGTGTGCTCCGCCCGTGATGGGTGTCAAAACAGCAGTTAGAGCGGGAGAGGGCCGAGGGTGATTTGGGAGACGGTGACGACGGGGAGGGCAGCACTCTGCACGCGCGCCCCTTTAATCAAACCTAACTACAGTGCGTCTGATATATACCATTACTATATGTGTACGTCGCGTGTGCCGGATCTGTCACGTCTTATTTCGGCGGTTTAGCCCTCAAAACGCACTGAGAGAGACTTGTGTTTTTAGCATGTGCGGGAAAAACGACGCGTCATGGAACAGGTGCTAATGTTCGTTCGTCCTGTAATTTGACGTCATGATTTCGAGTGTGAGGCAGAGGCCGGGAAAACCTTGTTCCATTCACGGTTTTTGGGTGAAAGATCTGAAGGGGAAATCCACAAATGTTATTGATATTTGTTCGGGATTGGCGTCACGAACTTGTCTCAGCGATTTTACGGTTTAAAGGAATTTCAACTGACAAAATTCGATTCCTCGGGGTCGAATAACTGCGCCACTTTCTGATGCTAAACTCTGTAAAAACATAATTTAAATGTAATCTATTTAAGCTGATAGAGGAGATGTCACACTCTGCAAGGTTTTGTTTCGTGTGGGAAGGACCAGTAATTACAGAGATAAGAAACAGCAACCAGGTAAATAAGTCTGCAATCCGACAGAAAAACAGCAGAAAGGAAAATGTCATGGGAACGTAACTTAGTCCAGGGTAGTTTACTTTTGACCGTCACTTCCTCAAGAGTCTTATCAAGAGTTTTATCAAGTCTCAAAGCAAAGGATTCTTTCTCTTTTGTCATGTCCCCAAAGACCCCGTGTGTCCAGAAATGTGTGACTGTGGTCAGGAGGGACCAGTGGACTTACAGAGATCACTCCAGACTGAGCTGTTTCAGGTCGTTAGCAGCTAATGCTAGTTTACCCCCTTTAGAGACTTGGGTTTGGGTTATATGCTGCTATATTTAAATCCATACATTTATGCACAACTATTGGGGATGTGGAACCTGAACCGGTAGCCTCTTCCATAATTTCAGGAGGTGCCTATGTTCCCCGGTTCATAGAAAAGGGTGAACATAGGTATGCACCCGATTCACATTACTGCGTGGCTATGCTAATAAACGTTAGCCTACTCACAGTCAATTTTAAGGAGACTCATTTCCAGCCTTATTTTAGGATCAGACACAAAGTCCGTGCTCTTGAAAGCTTTGAGGGCGTGTCCGGTGCAGATTAGGATCAGAGCCCAGAACTTCTGTCTTCTTCAAGTATCAACCCTTTTCATTTTCCGTTTATGCACAACAAATAAAGTCATGTGACTGAAACATATGGATAAGGATGAAATTATAGAGTTATTGTAATTCATGTGTGATATTGATATTGTCTGCAGCGCCTGTGCTTAGTAACGACAGGAAGCATCAAACTGTAACATTGTCTTGGACACTGGGGTGGGACTCAATGAGTTGTTTCATGTTTTACTTTCTTCTTTCAAAATAAAATAATAATACGAAAGAGTGTCAATGTTTTGACACTCTTGGTTAATATTATGGGGTTACTGGGCCGATCCACGTGACTAAAAAACTCTCTCAAAGTTCAGCATAAATACACTCTCTGTCAACATAAATAAACTTTTTTAATAAACTTTCAAGAAAAACAAATCAATCGTCCGCAACTGACCTTCAGAACTAAATAGAATAAATAGAAAGAATCTGTATTTTCTGCGCAAATAATATATGAAAATCAAACGTTAACTTTACACAAGAGCGAACACGCTTAAAGAAGATAAAGCGTTGCCATGAGCCGGGGTCGGTGCCCCGGCGACCGCAGTTTGCAGATAAATATCGATCGATTCCGAGACACTAGACAGACTTTTCCCGCGATTCGTTTTCCAGCGGCTCATTCCGTTGCCACTTGACATTGAAGATCTCGCCGGAGGCCGATGAATTGTAGATGCGGATGAATGGAGATAAAGGCGGGCGACCTCCACGCTTGGGCCTGAAACGGCGTGAGCGTCGCACAATGCGCCAACATGAGCCAAGAGTCTATTCACTCACGGAGAGTTCAGCCGGGGACTAAAGCCAGGCCTTGATTTGCCTCTCGCACGTAAACTTGCAATATCTCACTTCCATTAACACTCTATAGCCTCTCCACAATATGTACAGAGTTAATTTAAGCCGTTTTGTTTGGTTTTATTAGTAGTTTGAGCAAAGTGTCGATACAAACCCTGTGTACATAAAAGGACGGAAAAGGTGTTTGAAAAAGGGAGTGGGTGGAAGTTACTCATTCACTGTTTAACGACCAAACTCAACCCGGCTTTGCCCCAGAACCCGTCGGACCGCTCTTGTCCGAGTCTACAGCAAGTTAAAAAAAGAAGAAAAAGAAGAAAACGGATAGTTGCGAACGGCGGTCGAGAGACGTATCGCCGATTAGCAAACGCACCGACACTTCGAAGCCATAATTGCTAATAAATACGGCTCATTCCGCATGTACGACCGCACTTTTGGTACATAGACGGCATCTCGTTTGCCTGGAGCTGTCGGTGTTCAAGGTTTGCGGTTCCTTCATGAGTCCCCGCCGGTAAACGTGTTTGCAGACGTGGCCGAAGGAGTCCGAGAACTTTAAAATCAAGACAAAGGCGTGACATGAATGATGCGAGAAACAAACGCACTGACGCTCTGGTGCTTTTATATTTTCACTTTAACGTTGCGGAAGGGAGGGCGATCATAAGACAGTGTCGCATACCAAAACATGTCACGTCGTCAAATATTAAAAAAAGGGCAAGGGTTTCTCAAGAGACTTGTCTTCGAGTCGATGTCGGCAACTGTTGCAAGGCTGGTTTTCCGCTCAGAGACAGCAAGGGGCGACGACGGACATGTCAAACGCCCCAAAAATACATATTTAACCATTACAGGGGCTTAAAAATCCCATTTAGAATTTTTTTTTTACCAACTTTGGACCAAATATGACTTTTATTTTGGACTTTGTGCACCTTAATTTTCTTTTCTGCACCGTCTTTATTTTTCCTTTTGACTTATTTTATTTCTCTCTGGTCTTGTCTTGTTTGTTTTTGTTGTTTAATGTTTTAAATTTTGACAAATTAAAGTCAGTATCGGACTGCGCCGGGTTTATATGCATTTTTGAGAAATCGGTTTAAATGGGACTTATGAATACGTAAAACTAAGGAGGATGAAAAGAAAAGTGCATCATGTTTTTTTGTTTATGGTCGTACAAAATGAAAGCAAACAAGAGGAAAAATATATAATAATATTTTTTTCCCTTTTGTTTTACGGTTGAAAGATAATGAAAACAGAGAAAATAAAGTCAATTTAAAGTTGATTCTGTGGAATTTGATGATTTTCCTCTTTCCTTTTCCTGTTTATGGTTGTAGAAATAAAAGTGTTTGTGGTTGCTTCGCTGGTGGTGTGTGCAGCCGGGCAGTGCAGCGAGCCTCCTGACAATGTGTGAGGAATGTGAAGGTTAGAAGCAACAGCAGGGACAGAAACGCTACTATCACGGGTTAAAACGCCTGTACGACCCATCTTTCTTTCACCGAGGACACTTCCTTTCCTTTCCCGCTTTTTAATTGATTTATTTTTTAGCAAAACTCAAAGCAAGGAGCTCATTCTGCGTTCTGATTGGAGGATTGTCCTGAAAACCTTTGTATCAAGCAAATGTGTGTATTCGAGACTAAATCAACAGGATCAAATCACACTTTTTATTATAAAACGGATGTAAAAACAGATTTATGTGCATAAAACAGAAAATCTGAAAAAATATCAGTTTGGAGGTTTTAAAGGAGACTTTGTTTTTCAAAATGGACTTTCAGGAGCTTTTCACTGTTATGATTGCTTTTCCTTCACATTAAACCACTCACACTTGTATTTAGACTGATGAATGCATCTTTGAGTAGGTTTTACTCAAAGTTTCTCCGCTCCCCAGATTCCCCGCGATACACGCCGCTATTTACTTACTTTGTTCTACCAGTTTCTTTTCGTGAACGGTCAAAACACACGTAGAATCCGGCAGCGGCGGCGGCGCGGAGTCATTTTGAGGCACTGTCTCTGGACGAACGCTTTTCGCTGTCGCCCTTCGAGGCAGCTGATGTTTTCGATTTCGGGTGTTACAAGAATGAATTGAAATTGAATTGAAGTTTTTGCCCTTGTTTACAGTCTGGTTGCCAGGTAACAGTAACTCTAACTGCATCACATCTACAGCCAGTGTCCAGCCAGTCCACAAAACAAAAGACTTTCTCAGTAATCTTGGCGACACACTACGTCCAGCTCGTTGCGCTCGGTTCAGATTGTTTTGTGGAAGCTGTTCACGTCGCAAACAAAAGGTCTTCTAATGTAGAGAAGAAACGGGACAGAAGCAGGAGTCGTGCTGCTGTCACATGACGAGACAGAAGCTGCGTTTAGTCAGGCTTTAGTCATCTTAATCTCTTGTCTCAAACAGGCAAAAGCTGATGTTTTACCTTCGGTCGCACTTTACGGAACCAATTCAGTTTGACAATTCACTTTTTTTCCCGCCGCAGTGTGTTCGAAAGGGTGATCTGTTTAACTCCCGCCTTAAGACAAAGAAAGTCAGATCAATACGACCTGCGTGTAAGATCTACTATAAATAAGCAACGTACCATTTGGTTACGTCTAACTTTTGTGCACAGGGCGAAATAGGCGGATGTTAAGGTTAAAACAGATCAGACTTAGCAGCGCACGTCGGGCTGTTCGGATGTTAAAACGGATCAGACTTAGCAGCGCACGTCGGGCTGTTCAACAGATCAGACTTAGCAGCGCACGTCGGGCTGTTCAACAGATCAGACTTAGCAGCGCACGTCGGGCTGTTCGGATGTTAAAACGGATCAGACTTAGCAGCGCACGTCGGGCTGTTCGGATGTTAAAACGGATCAGACTTAGCAGCGCACGTCGGGCTGTTCAACAGATCAGACTTAGCAGCGCACGTCGGGCTGTTCGGATGTTAAAATGGATCAGACTTAGCAGCGCACATCGGACCGTTCGGATGCACTTTCACGCTAGACGGAAAAAGGTCTCTGTCGCCGTAGTTCTTGCACTTGACGAGCAAAAAGAACAAGCCGTCGATTTAAAATGCTAATGAAGATCTCAGACTAATAAATAATGTGTAATTAGATTAACTTTTACATCATCTCTCTCTGTCATTTCGCCCGTCTCGCTCGCTAATCACCCAGTGCCGCTCGTCAAAAAACGCTCGCCTTTTTTCCCTTCTTTTTTTAATGTCGCGAATTAAACAAACGTCTTCCTCCCCGCGAGATGTGTCAGTGTCGCGCGTGAGTGACGCGTCCGAAGACAATGCACAACTGTCGGGTTTTTTATGAACGCACAATGACGCCGTGGCAGCTTTTGTCCTCCGCCCGACTCTCCCGCGCAAACTTTTTCTCCGGTAACCGGGCGACGTGGAGGCGACCCTTCCGCGGGCGCGCGAGTGAGTCGATAAGTGCTACGTGTCAGCGGCGTGTTTGAAGAAGCGCCGCATGATATCTTTGTCGTGGCGAGGGGACAGGATTCACAGCTGGAGACGCGCGCTTGTCAAAACACTCCCCCCGGAAAAAAAAGGAACGCGCGCGGCAATTTGTGGTATTTTTTTGCGTTTTTACAATCAAATTAAAAAAAATGATCTGTGACACTGATGTGAGTTTGTCAGACGGGGGACAAACAGATGCGAGCGAGGGAGGGGGAGGAGGGCAAGGCGGGAGGGGGCGGGATTAGAAAAGTACAGTGGCGGTAATTAGCAGTTCGCTTTGTTAAATGGCGGCGCAAATAAAGAGGGAAAAAAAAAGAATACGAATGTCAAAGATGAAATTGAAATGGATTTTTTTTGGGGTTGTTTTCAAAAATGTGTCAGTGGCGGAAGAAGTATTGTGTTACTGAAGTAAAAGTACAGATGCAGGAACAAAAAAGACTCAAAAGTATCACACAGATGAAGTATGTGTTTGAGAATGTACTTTTAGTGTAAAAAGTATTTGACATAGAACTGTTAATGTGATAAATGTGGTAATTTGACTCGTGCTGATCTTTGGTTAACAAAGGTCAATTTGAATCCATTTCTTATTTTTCTCCAGTGGATTTTATGTTTTTATTTGTGTTTGCCCAAAACTTGTGTTTGAATTAAAAATGTCAGCATGAAAAGTACTTTATACTTTAAATGAAAGAACAGAAACTTGCTCTCAGATGTAGTCAAGTAACATTCTAAAGTATCTGATGTAAAAATGACTTAAATAAAGTACAACGTTTCATCTGGACACTGTTTTCATAAAAACAAGACTCATCCAAGAGTCATTCTCAATCTGTGGATCTAGTCTGAGAACTCGGATACTTATCCTACTCTGAGTAAGCCCCGCCCACTGGGTGGAGCCTCCTGTACTGGGCCCTGCTGTTGTCCCCGGGCTGTACAAGGATCACTTCTGGACAAATGACTAAAGTTCAGAGAAATAAACATGTTACTGAAGTTTAGCTGTGCTTTTGACTGAAAGGATTTTATTTGCACTCTTCTTTATGTCTGTTTCATAATTTAAATGCATTTTTCTGTTGTGAAGCATGTACAGTACATTTACTTTTGTACTGTACTGCACGTGTTGGTTCACTTGAATCAGTGAGATATATTTTTGGAACAATAAATGCAATTTCCTGCTGAATTGGCTCAAATGAGCAATATTTTTTAACTGCAAATATAAATAAATAGATAAGAACACATTATACTGTGATTCAGACTTAAAATTAATGTTCCAAACTTTTTTAAAGCTTGTTTGGGATCCAGAATTCACAATTCTCCAATACAAGATGTGAGACCGGTTTCATCTGCCCGGGTTCAGATGATTGACAGGTGGATTAGCCAATGGTTAACAAGGGAAGAAAACAAGGGGGAAATGTCACAGGGGAATAAAAAACACTGGATTTCTACAGAAAGAATAACTTGAAGCACAAATGTTTGTTAACCTGTTATGAAAGAAGTTTTATTTTATTTTTGGTTGTTTTTTAAGTAGTAAGTAAACATATCTGATTGCACAGTTCTGTTTGAGTTTGGCTCACATTCTACTGCGTCAAACATAAAAACATAACAACAAAAGCAACAAAATAAAGAAATATCGTTCTGGACTTGGCAGAGACGTATCGTTCTGTCAAAGAGAAAAACACTGATCCTGCACCGACCGTCAGTTTGTCAAATTATGTCTCAAAAGACGACCCTCGTTCAAGAGTTTGGACACTGCAATATTTCATTTACCATAATTATGATTTTAAACAAGACAAATGGCTTAATAAAGCTTTTTCGTTGCTGTAAAAATAATAAAATATGATGATGATGTCTTAAAATTAAGGGTCAAAGATGAGATGTCATAGTAACAGATGATTAAAGTACAAATATGATGCATTATATGTTTTATTATCAGCCTTTAAACCTGCTCTAGTTTGGCATCTCATTTAGCATTTGAAAGAAAAATAAACTGTTTATAAAAAATCGGGATCTCTGTCGTTTCTTCCGGGACTCACTGAGCTTCCGCGCCGCATACTGGCAGCAGAGGGAATTACACACAGTTTAAGCTGAAAAATAAATAAATAAAATCAACACATATTTCAAGCTGGCCTCTCACTTTCTGGTTTCGGAACGTAGTTTGTGCTGATCGTAATTAAAACGAGTCTGGAGATGATTTATGGAGTCAAAAACAGCAGAAGATTCTCAGAGTCACAGATGGAGAAAAGGTCAGTTATGGAGGAGATTCAGAACCGAGTGTTTGTGACGCTCGGAGGGGAGAGGACTTTATCAAACTGTGAATGAAGCTAAATGTGCTCCAGCTGAGTTTTTGACGAGGAACAGTGTCAGTTAAAAGTTCCAAAAAGTCAATTTAGCCTAATATGTGCCCTTCAATGCTGTTATGGAGTGAATTCATGACATCTGGCCCCTTTTCTTTTCTTACAGACCTTGTTTGAATCTCTCTTTATCTTGAATATTCTGAAGACGCCGTCATAGCGACTGTGGACGTTTTTAATTGTACATTTTTGGTTTTCTCAAAGTTGGGATGTAAAACTCAAACAAGGAAAGTAAAGAAAAGTACTTCTTACTTTTCGATCCCGTTCAAAATTGCAGTGCCGTAGAAAGTACAGAAATGTAGTAAAAGTAAATGGGTAAAAGTAAATATAAACACTCTAAAACTTAACAAAACAGTACTTTTACTTTTGTACTTTCGGGGCCTCGTTGTTGTGACGGGGCAGAAATGTTATTCACAGTATATTGTCAAAAACGTTTTTAAAATGTTCAAATAAGTAAGAAATATGGTGCAAAATATCATTGGAAATTTAAATAAAATCATCTTGTTGTATCGTTTGTCTGTCCATATCACGTCTCTTTATGTCTCTTTATACAGCACAAACACATCACCGCAGCGACGTCCAGATACAGAGATCCTTAATTTTTGTCGCATATTTTTACATTCTTCAGTCACTCTTCAAACACGCGATCACGCTTCAGGATGAGGACAACGGTGGATCAAACTCAAATCAATCAAAGCAAGTACCGTAGTTAAGATTTTCTCGTTATTTGACATACAATCATTCCAACGTCGCCGAGCTCCAGTCCGCTTCGTCCGCCTCGTCATCACGGATGTGTCTTGGCGTTGCCTGGAATGTCCCGCAGTGGGGCATTAAACGTGTCCACCTCGTGTCGCAGGTCGTGTCGCAGGTTGTGTCTCGTGTCCACCTCGTGTCTCGTGTCGCAGGTCGTGTCGCAGGTTGTGTCTCGTGTCCACCTCGTGTCTCGTGTCACAGGTCGTGTCGCAGGTTGTGTCTCGTGTCCACCTCGTGTCTCGTGTCACAGGTCGTGTCGCAGGTTGTGTCTCGTGTCCACCTCGTGTCTCGTGTCGCAGGTTGTGTCTCGTGTCCACCTCGTGTCTCGTGTCACAGGTCGTGTCGCAGGTTGTGTCTCGTGTCCACCTCGTGTCTCGTGTCGCAGGTTGTGTCTCGTGTCCACCTCGTGTCTCGTGTCACAGGTCGTGTCGCAGGTTGTGTCTCGTGTCCACCTCGTGTCTCGTGTCGCAGGTTGTGTCTCGTGTCCACCTCGTGTCTCGTGTCACAGGTCGTGTCGCAGGTTGTGTCTCGTGTCCACCTCGTGTCACAGGTCGTGTCGCAGGTTGTGTCTCGTGTCCACCTCGTGTCTCGTGTCACAGGTCGTGTCGCAGGTTGTGTCTCGTGTCCACCTCGTGTCACAGGTCGTGTCGCAGGTTGTGTCTCGTGTCCACCTCGTGTTTTGTGTCACAGGTTGTGTCGCAGGTTGTGTCTCGTGTCCACCTCGTGTTTCGTGTCCACCTCGTGACTCGTGTCCACCTTGTGTCTCGTATCACAGGTCACGATCCCGTTTCGAAACTGTACGTGACGAAGCGGAAACTTGCTCGCGTCTCATCTCTTTAAACTCGGCTTTTTTGACCGGACCGCTCATTTCAAGTTTTGTAGATTTTAAACTTGACTTAGAAAAACAAGAAAATGCAAAAAACAAAATCAACATCAGCAGCAAAAACAACAACAACAAGAACAACAACAACATGTGCCCGTAAATATGCAGGATTATCGCCAAAGCTTTGTCCAATTTGTCCCAATACATTAAAAAACTGCCACACTCTCGCACTCAAAAAAATGCACAAATTGACACCATTAAGTTCCCCTATAAATGTTTGCGTTGAATAAATACTCAAATACCGCAAGTAAACGCAGCGTAAAAGCATTCACCGGTCTATGTACAATTGCGCGGAACACATTTGTTGTTCGCTGAAATCCGTTTGTGTTCAGTTGCGTGGACGGTTTTTGATGCTGCACGCAAAATGTCGCTTCGCCGGACTGTCTCTTTGTCTTTTTTTCGCAGGTGGAAATTGGTTTTCTCGCTCTTCGAACTAATCACATCGCCCTAATCAGGAAGTGCTTTTGAGTTTAACGACCGCAGTAAGCTCCCAGTCCCGAGCTCTTGTCCCGCCCCTCGTACCCCCTTGAACCCCCCTTAAGGCCCCCCCCCCCCCACTTTCTTACCCTAATCGCCCTCCGACTACATTCCTTCACGCTGATGTCAGACTTTTTCAGAAAACGGGCCGCACTGGAGCTTGAAGTTGCCAGGGACGACGCGGGCCCCCTCAAAGCATCGCGGGAAAACAATTAAAAAAAACCTTTTGAGAATCCTCGTTCGCTCTTTTCTTCCGCTGCATCCTTCCGTCGCTCCTTTGCTCCTCGTGCCACTCGTCCAGTTTCCTCCTCAAGTCTTTTATTTTGATTGAGTGAAATGTCTGGAGCGGCACGAGTCTGAGCATGTGCAAACGTTCGCCGCGGCTGCATCCGAGCGTTCATTGTTGTCGGTTTTCGAGGTCGCATCTCGCATTCAGGACGAGCCTCGTGCGCGAAGCCTCGTTCAGCTAATGGTTGTGGCGAGTACAAAATGTGGCCAATGAATCGATGTTTATCTGATGAAACATTCATTTGTGAATTCAAACTTTTAAACATGTTTTTGTTCTGTAACTGACGCATTTTCAAACTATTCTAAATGTGGGTCGCTGTTAAACCTAAGACGGTTTACACCAAGTGGCGGATATTTGTATATTAGTATATTTGTATATATATAAATGTATATATATATATATATATATATATATATATTTGGACTTTAGGGTCTGTCAAACATGTGACCACCGTAAACACAAACATGTGACCACAGTAAACACAAACGGTTAACCCCCACGAGTCCGAAGGTTCGCCAGTCCGAAGGTTCGCCAGTCCGAAGGTTCGCCAGTCCGAAGGTTCGCCAGTCCGAAGGTTCGCTAGTCCGAAGGTTCGCCAGTCCGAAGGTTCGCCAGTCCGAAGGTTCGCCAGTCCGAAGGTTCGCCAGTCCGAAGGTTCGCTAGTCCGAAGGTTCGCTAGTCCGAAGGTTCGCTAGTGCGAAGGTTCGCTAGTCCGAAGGTTCGCTAGTCCGAAGGTTCGCTAGTCCGAAGGTTCGCTAGTGCGAAGGTTCGCTAGTCCGAAGGTTCGCTAGTCCGAAGGTTCGCTAGTCCGAAGGTTCGCTAGTCCGAAGGTTCGCTTGCACGGTGCGGGGAGCTGCGCGCTGAAGTGTGCTTGGTGCGCCACTTAGGGGCTGTCTTTAAATTACGATTGCACAAGTGTTTGTTCAAAAATGTGTTGCCTTAAAAAATATCAAACATATTTAGACTAAAAAACATTGAGCATGAATCCAAGTAGCTAATCCTAGGTGCCACAGTCCTTTTGGGTTAAAAAATGTAACCCTTTGTAGATTTTTAAATCATATTTTTCTTTAAAAATCAGGGATTCTTTTCAATAGCTCCCAAATCAGCTAACTTAGATAGTCAACGCTAAGTTATAATAGTAGTTTGAGTCTCTAGGTATCACGCACACCTTTTACTTTTTTAATATGTTTGATATTGATTTATATGTTTGATATTTTTTAAGATACACATATTTAAACAAACACTTTAGGTACTTTAGAGACGGTCTTTAACTGGCGCACGATTCACAGTTTCAGACTGACAAACCTTGTGAACCTTCGGACTAGTGAATCTTCGGACTAGTGAATCTTCGGACTAGTGAATCTTCGGACTAGTGAACCTTCGCACTTGAGGGCAGCCAGCACACAAATATGTTGCCAGAAGAAAACACAAATATGTGGCCGTGCACTGCGTGTGGATCAGCTGATGTTGTGATGTTGTCAGTGTGGTTAGACTTCAGGGTGAACGTAAAGACTGGACATCAGTCTGTGGAGAGTTCAATGTCCAGTGCGTCTCATGTGTCTGCAGCGCCTCCTCAGGTGAGAAGAGTAACTGTCTGTTTGATCTCATTTAGAAGAAGTTAATGTAAGTGAAGGACAAAACACGAAGAACAAAATCTGGTGTTTTCAAAGCATAAACACGAGAAGTGATCAAAACAAACTCATATGAAGGAGATTTAAGAAACGCAAATGTTCAAATCATTAAATATTGTCAGCATCAAGCTTGAGTCACTTGAGGATGTACTCACAGTGGGACTTTTACTCAAGTAAGAGAGTTGTTTAGTCGAGGTTAAAGTATGATGCATCATGTGCTTATGACCTAACATAACCTCATTCTATCTTTTATATTAAACAGACCCGTGTTTCTCTTTGTGAGCGAGAAGCATCAAGGTCGTTGCCGTGGCGAGCGAAGGCAGCGTGGAGGAGTTAAACATACAGTGAGTTATGCCTTCTGACAGTAGAGCGACATAATCTAACTCAGTCAAACGTACGGGATGTGATCAGGACACAAAGATATTCATAATTACGGTTATTAATGACGTGTGTTCCTTTTGAGACGAGGCGCCGCGCGGGAGACAATCCATCCGAGTTCAGACACCTCGAGTTACAGAAGTGACTCAGATCACAGCGGCCGCAGACTCCGGCTCGTCCTGGGACAGAGTGCGGAGGGATTAATCCGTGTGAAGCGGAGAAAACCCTCAGGAACCGGCCCTCCACACACACCAGCGAGCTACGGAACCGTAACGAGCTACGACTGTTAGCGGCCGCGATGTAACAGCATTACAGGGAACAGTCGTGTGTGAGGCATTAACCGTTATCTATTTGTTAGTTAGACGTCTAAAATCTACATGTGAGGAATCTACAAAGTGATGTCAGCAAAGGAAAATATCTTCCAAATCCACGAATCTCTGCTTTAAACATGTAGTGCCAAACGTGATTCCGCTGAGCTAAGTCTGACGTGTTTGTTTTGAATGTTTTTAGTCGTTTAGTGAAACCGAACACTTTTCATATTTGTGTCTACTTTAAAGTGCCAATGACAGGTCTTTATTTAGTGTATTTATACCTGTTGTACATATAAATCATAGTTTTACGCCAATCGAGCAGGTATTTGTGGATTTGTGTAGAAAATTACAGGATCACATCACTGGTGTGACATCAAACCAGGGACAGGAAGTGACATCACTCATTCCAGTCAAAGTTTATGCAGAATTTACACAAAGAAACAACTTTTTTCACTCTCTAAACATGAATTCAACAAAATAAAGTTACATTCATATATTTTTATTTGTCAAATTTAAAAAAAATTGACATTAGATGAGTTTTGGCCCAGTTTTTGCTGGGCATTTCCTACTGTCATGTCATCAATTACAAACAGGAAGTGAAATTATACATCTTTTTTTAGATCATTTTTAGCAAATTTATAATATATTTGTCTTAACTATATTTGAGTTCAATGAGTCGTTCGACCTGCAGGGGGCGCTTAGATAAGGGGGAGGTCCTGCTGCCATGATATACATTACATCTGCAGAACAAGTTTATTATTGTGTGTAGATTTGTATGTTACGTGTGAGATATTAAGATGCTTCAAACGTCACATTTCCACAAAACCGTCATCGAAAATAGAAAAATGTGTGCGATGTTCAATGTCACAGCAAGAAGGTCCTGGGATCGATTCCCAATCCCGCATGGAGCCTGCAGTTTGCATGTTCTCTCCGTCTCTGGGTGCTCCGCTTTCAACAACAACAACAACAACATAGAGAAGGTTTCAGGCCCTTTAAAATCATCGCATACGTTCGAAATATTAGACCATATTCTCATTTTATTTATTTTATTATCTTATTTATTGTGTCACTAACTATTTTGTTGCTGTGGAAAAATGTGAAGTTATGACCATCAAACAAACAAACAAACAAACAAACAAACAAACACACAAACAAGAACATGATCCATTCTGTGGTTGTTTCCTGGGAACACTGAAGTCGTCTTGTGAAGCTTTAAAGTGTGAAGTGGGTGTTTGAACCTGTCAGCCCCTCGTTTGTGGGCGAACGCGGACCAACTGCAAAAATACTCTCTTAGATTAAGTTGTTTCCTCCGCTACATTCCTGCTCCGGCTCCAGAGGAAGCAAACTCGCCTTTGTGTGTCGGCCTCCGAGTGTGACCTGCCCTCCTCCTCTCCTCACTCTCATCCCTCCTTCCTCCTGTGATCCTTCATCCTCTCCGCCTCTACTTCCTCCTTTCCTCGCTCGCTCTCATCCCTCCTTCCTCCTCTCCTCGTTCCTCCTCTCCTCCTCCTCGCTTGCTCTCATCCCTCCTTCCTCCTCTCCTTGCTCTCATCCCTCCTTCCTCCTCTCTTCCTCCCTTCTCCTCCTCTCCCCCTCTCCTCCCCTCCTCCTCTCTTTCCCTCTCTCCCCCTCTCCTCTTCTTCTTCCTCCTCTCCTCTCCTTCCTCCTCTTCCCCTCTCCTCTTCTTCCTCCTTTCCTTCCTCCTCTTCCCCTCTCCTCTCCTCTTCTTCTTCCTCATCTCCGCCTCTCCTTCCTCCTCTCCTCTCCCCCTCTCCTCTTCTTCTTCCTCCTCACCTCTCCTTCCCCCTCTCCTTCCTCCTCTTCTTCTTCCTCCTCTCCCTCCTCCTCTCATCCTCCTCTCCTTCCCTCCTCTTCCTCCTCTTCTTCCTCCTCTCCTTCCCTCCTCCACTCCTTCTTCCCCCTCTCCTTACCTCCTCTTCCTCCTCTCCTTTGCCCACCCAAACTGTCACCACGGGGAGCGACTTCACACTGGGAGCCAATCAAAAGGCCCAGAAAGAGAAATATCCTTTCAGCAGGAGCAGTGCAGTGTGGGAATGGAGCAAGGGGTCCGGGCAAATCCCCGTCTCCAGGCAACCGTCGCGGAAATGCAGAGAACAGCTTTAAAGTTGGAGCAAACGCCACCACAAAGCAACGTTCAAGTTCTGCGAAAACCAGGATGAAAACGAGGATGAAATGAGCTGAATCTGCGGCAGAGAAGTTTCTGCATTTGTGCTTTAGTCAAACTTGAAATATGGATTTGAGTCGTTTTGACAAAGTGGAAGAGAAATAAGTCATAAATAATGCCTGAAATCATGCCCTGAATTGATAAATGATGATGTTGTTAATAAAGATCTGAGCTATATGTAATATTTAATCTCAAAACAAGCACAATTTAGGAATAAATTACAACAAAAATATATATATTCAAATTACCTGGGCATGTTTTTGGTTATTTCAATTTTCAATTCAATTTATTTTTGTAACTCCCAAAATCACAACAGCGGTGGTCCCAGGGTCCCCTGTCCTTAGACCCTACACTACAAAACCTCCTTGGGAAAACGTATAAACCTAGTTTAGTTCCAGAGTGAAGGAGGGATCCGACTCTCACAGACGGACGCGAGAGAGACGGTGGAGCTGGAGCCACTCAGGAGGAGAACCAGTTCTTCAAGAGGAGAACTAGTTCTTCAGGAGGAGAACCAGCTCTTCAGGAGAACTAGTTCTTCCAGGCAGATGAAGGACCATCCATATGGAGTAGAGACCGCTTTTCCAGGGACTGGAGGAGCATCTGGGTCCACAGGTCATTGCTGGGCCTGTCACACTCCCGGCGGGGAAGTGGGAGAAGAAGAAGAAGAAAAGTCAATGGACAGTTTGCAAGTGAAATTAACTATTAAATATAGTTTGATAGTATAAATAGTGTTTATCAGAGGATAGTGCTCAAGCTGCCATACTTCCCCCAGCATAGTTGGTCCTAGGGCAGCGGCCTAACTGGCCTGACCATAAGCCATTTCAAAGAGGAACGTTTGAAGCCTGGTCTTAAATGAAGAGACTGTGTCGGCCTCTTTAACATGGACAGGAGCTGATTCCATAACACAGGAGCTTGGGAGCTAAACGCTCTACCTCCTACTGTGCTTTTAGAGACTCTGAGACCACCAGAAGGCTCTACCTCCTACTGTGCTTTTAGAGACTCTTGGCACCACCAGAAGGCCAGCATTCTGAGAGCGAAGAGCTCTGTTTGGATGATATGGTTCTATAGCATCTTTGAGGTAGGATGGGGGCGTGTCATTTATGGCTTTGTAGGTCAGGAGGAGGAGTTTGAATTTGATTCTAAACTCGACAGGAGCCAGTGAAGAGACTCCAGCACCGGCGCGATGTGCTCTCGTCTTTAAGTTCCTGTTAGTAATCTTGCTGCTGCATTTTATTTCATTTTTATATTGTTACTTTCTAGTTCGTGATGACTCTTTCTGTGACACTTATTTTCCATCTAACTTCTGTCTTTGAATTTGCTTTGCTGCATCGTGAAGGAAATTAAAAACAATCAGAATAAGAGTTTTAAGAGGAGCTTTAAGACTTTATGTCCAGAGTTCTGAAGAGAAACACAGATGAAGACGTCAACACAAACTCTAATTGTTCAATGAGAGAAGCACATTGTAACATGAGCAAAGAACTGTGACATCAGATACAAAGTGAGATGTAAATTTGTCATCTGGATTTGTCACCATTGAGCGCCATGGAGACGGCAACGTCCTATTTTTAACCCTCTGCCTTTTCTTAATATGGCTCTGTTCACACAGTCCTGGTCTAGTCCTGGTTTAGACCTGGTTTAGTCTGGGTTAGGGTTAGTCCTGGTTTAGTCCTGGTTTGGTCCTGGTTTAGTCCTGGTTTAGACCTGGTTTAGTCCTGGTTTAGACCTGATTTAGTCCTGGTTTAGTCCTGGTTTAGACCTGGTTTAGTCCTGGTTTAGACCTGGTTTAGTCCTGGTTTAGTCTTGGTTTAGTCCTGGTTTAGTCTTAGTTTAGTCCTGTTTTAAACCTGGTTTGGACCTGGTTTAGTCCTGGTTTAGTCCTGGTTTAAACCTGGTTTGGACCTGGTTTAGTCCTGGTTTAGACCTGGTTTAGTCCTGGTTTAGTCTTGGTTTAGTCCTGGTTTAGACCTGGTTTAGTCCTGGTTTAGTCTGGGTTAGGGTTAGGTTTGTGCCAGATTTACTTTTTGAGAGTCTTTTTTAAGCCGCATTGTTTCCTCATCACTAACATACCTGAAGTCATATTTAGCTTCATTCATTCATCTTTTCATTTAATGACTTCCTTTGGCTCTGAGCCTCACAAAACACCAAGTTTTATGATGTCATAGGTAAATCTCCTGTGCATCAAAGACTCAAATCATTACAACTGAGTGCTTATATTAACATGTCAAGTCAAGCTAGTTTGTTTTTATTCCTTCTACTGCCAGTAGATGGAGCGCTAACACCAAATCCTGATGAGGGAACGCCTGACGGGGAGAAAGTCATGTGTGCTTTTATGCTGATTCTAGTATTTTCTGTCATTTTACATCATATTTGGCAATGGAAATGGAAATACACTTGCTCTACCGCCTGCTGACACCTGATGACATCATAAGGTGGTATCAGATGTTTTGAGCTCTGAAGAATGGCTTTTTAGCGAGGAAACAATATTAGAACTTGTTTAAGAGTCGATTTGGCATAAGAGTCACAGGTTCAAACTTCTTAAACATGTGATATATTTGTTTTGACTTGTTCGTTACTACGGCGACAGTTTCTCTCCCGTTTTAACGCTTCGAAACGTGACAAATATGACACGTTTCGCCCGAATCCTCCCCCCTCCCGCCCCCCGCGCCCCGACAGACCCTCACTCTCCCCTCGCTCGCACAAACACCGCAGTAAAAACAGAGCCAGCTTGTGGGCCAGTGGGTCCGTTACCCAGAATCCTTCGGAGGCTGGATGGTTGTCACTGGGTTCCGGTCGGCGTGGCAACAAAGCTTATTAATCTGCTGATGGAGGGCCAGCTGCAGAGGTGGCGCTCAGAGGCGGCGGAGGGAGGAGGGCTCGCTCGGCCTGATTCTCACACATTCCTGCCTCTGCCGCCTTTTTCGTCCAGACCCGGGTTTGTTTTTTTGTTCTTTTTGGTTCTTTTCGTACCCGATCTTCACACCGGTCGCGCAACATCACCACAGCGTGTCTTCGCGGCTGATTTACGCGGGTTTATTTGGAGAACAGGCGGGTCGATGTTGCCATCTTCTGTCAAACTCTGTCAGGGCGGTATCGCAGGTGTGAGACAGTAAAAAGGCCCCCTCGTGCCAGTTTATAGGCCCAAAAATTGTCATAAAAGTACGTAAACTTTGCCTGTTGGACTATAAACCGGGACACGAGGGGGCGTTTTACTCCCACACACCGGGGATACTGTCCTGAACAAGTTGGACTGAAGATGGCGCTGTTTGATAAATGATTAGAAGAACCGAATGAACTTAATTGGACCTGGTTTGAGTCAGTCTGACAGTATCACAGGTGTGTGGGAGTAAAAAGGCCCCCGCGTCCCAGTTTATAGTCTCGAAACGGTCATGGAAGTACAGAATCATGTACTCTCACATAAAAAATGCTGTAACATTTGACAAACAGCCAGATAGAATAAAGTACTTTGCATTTGTGTCTATTTTTTGGACGATAGAGTGAACTAAAAATACTTGATTTTGCTTCTAAAATTGTCACGATTATAATTTTTTGGTTCTTACTATGATGTTGTGACCTGAATAATCACGATTATTGATTAACCTGATCATCGTGCATTCTCGAACTATTATCAATATTTGTCTCCATCTTCCAAGTCCAAAAGTATCAATTATCCAAGTTTTGGAGTTGAGTTTTGGTATTTTTTAATTGTATAACTGTAATATACTTTTATACATTTTGTTGTGATGACATAAATCAGACACGCAGTTATTATTATTATTTATTTATTTATTTATTTAGTTATTCATTTATTTATTCATTTATTTATTTATTATTTTTATTTTGTTTTAAATTTAATTTATTTTATTATTAGGGAGCAAAAGACAAACGTCCCATTTGGTCCAAAGTTGGACAAATTTGTCAATTTTCAAATAAAGAAATTAACAAATATGATTTTCTGTGTTTGTGTCTATTATATTGTTGATCAAGTGTTTTATTTTTGGTTTCATTTGTGTCATACATTTTTCGGTGTATGTGGATCCATCTATCGTGTCCATGGCAGGAGTTTTGAGCCCCAAATTATTCAGAGATGCACCTTTCATCCCAGAAATCTGTACTTGTTTTAGATGAAGTTTGCTGTTTAAAATGTTCAAAATACAATTGAATAATCCACAGACTCCACACGTTATAACTTAGCATCATTATAATCTACAGACGTGGATATTACTCCATGTCACACTGTACTTACTGTATTATTGTAGTATTGTATTGTTTGCACTTTAAACGGCGCAAAAATGTTTAGCCGTTTTGAAACACAATCGTCACCATGGCAACCGTACGCTCTCATTAACACCGCTGATGTCGTTTTCTAGTCCGATTCTGGTGAGTTTCAGTTGTGAAGTTGCGTTTCGTTCACGTTTACGTCATAGTCTCCCTCTCAAAAACGCCGTTCTACCGTGACATCATCGGGTGACACTCGAAACGTCCGTGCGCCTGCAGCCAATCCGATTCAGCACTCAAATGACCCAAAATGACCTAAACGAATGACCTTTGAATCCCACAAATGACCTTTAGATTACAGTTATAATCCTGCCAAGGTTGAACTCGGGCGTGGCGCTTTCTCCTCTTCAAACTCATCAATAAAATAAAAAGTATTCGTGACAATGAACCCGGCCGTTGTGAGTTATAGCAACTGGTGCGTATATTTGAGTTCATACACAAATATATGCACTAATATTTATACAGCAGACTCTACAATTAAACGACTTTTAATCAAGCCACTTTTATTTGTTTTATTTTGAAAAAGCAAAATAAAATAAATGTAAATTGTTCGTTATGAGGGAAAATAATCTTTAATTAATTGAGTTGAGTTTTCACGAAGCTGTATTTTTTCACATTTTGATACATATTTATCTCTTTCTTCAAAATGTTTGCACTTTTTTTCCTTCCTTATCGACCGCGGCTGAATTGAGTTTTTCCTTTCCCAAACTTGCACTTGTTGAGTCGTGTCACTTGTGTTTTGTCGCCGGGGCAACGGGGGCAGTGGTCAGAGCGCGTCTGGTGTGGGGTCGTGCAGCTGCAGTGCCCCCTAGTGCCACGAGGATGAACCGCACACGTTTTAGAGAGTTCACTGGTGAAAGTCGTGTTTACTTTCTCAGATCAGACTTTACACAATGTTTTTTATCATTTATTTTTCTAAATGAATCAGTGTTTGAGCCTCCAAACATATGTTAACATGTCAAAGCTGACATTAAAAGAGGTTGTGGGTCCGATTCCGAGGCCACGTGTCAGAGAATGTGTCACTCTGACATTAAACATGTGACTTTTAACAACTCATTTTCACAATTATAATTTAGTTTTGGTCTTTGTCCTCTGCTCCTCCTCTGCTCTTATGCTCCTCCTCTGCTCCTCTGGACTCTGCTGCTCTTCCTCTGCTCCTCCTCTGCTCCTGCTCTGCTCCTCCTCTGCTCCTGCTCTGCTCTTCCGCTGCTCCTCTGCTCCTCCTCTGCTCCTCCTCTGCTCCTCCTCTGCTCCTGCTCTGCTCTTCCGCTGCTCCTCTGCTCCTGCTCTACTCCTCCTCTGCTCCTCCTCTTTCCCCTACAAGTCTTTTTAGATTTAATTTATTCAACCAAAACATGGCCCTGAATATATTTTTTTTCTTTCTCCTGCTTTTATATTTCACATTTGTTATGATGGAACATTTTTAAATCTTTAAAAGTGACTTATAAGTTGCTTGTACAAGTTGATTTACTAAACATAAAAACAAACCCTCCTGCGAAAAACCTCAAGACTAAGTGGGAGAGTGAGAGTTCTAAGTGGGAACAGGAAAAGTGTAAGATTAATGCCAGAACATTTCCACAGTCTGGCAAGAAAGAAATCTGACCCCTTTTCAGATGGATTGTTTTTAGATTTTATTAAAAAATATATATCTGAACTGAGTGGAATCACCTAAAAACTCTTTTATTTGTCACTTCAACTCATATCAAATCAATTTATTTTTGTAAGGCCCAAAATCACAACAACAGTCGCCTCTGAGGGCCGAATCAACAATGTCTGTGGTGGCGATGAAGTCAGACAATGTCTGTGGTGGCGAGGGACGATGTCCCAGGGTCCTCTGTCCTTAGACTCTCCTTCTCAACCAGGAAAAACTACAAAAAAAACCTCTTTGGGAAAAAAGCGTAGAAACCTGGAGGAGTTCCAGTGAAGGAGAGATCCGACTCTCACAGACGGACAGACGGACACGAGGGAGACTGGAGCTGGACCCACTCTTCAGGCAGATGAGGTAGACTTCTTTTTCAATATAATCTTTAACATTGCCAAATATACATATTAAAAAAACGGACTAGGGCTTCTCAGGAGAGTTATCTTTGGGTTGGTAAATGTTGCAAGGCTGGTTTTCCGTCCTGAAACAGCAGGAGGCGACGACAGACACTCCAAACGCCCCGAAAAGACATAATGATTCAACCATCACAGGGACAAAGACGTTTGATACTTAGTTCTGCTTTAACAACATATTTTTAAACACAAAAGACACAGTGACGTCATACAAGCATTTATCCTACAAACGGAGACAGCTACGTTTACAGGTCAGATCTGTGGAGAGGCGACTCACATTTTGAGCATTAAAAACACCAGTAAAGTTTCGCCTTTGAACGTCGTGTTCCGCGTTGTTCGACTCTGAATCATATCCTTTTATTGACGCGAGAATCTGTCAAACGTTGGGATTTAATGGCCCGTCATGGCTTTCATCTCAGACCACATTAAACACACGGCCCTGCACTTCCTGGTTCTGCGGTCGGCCCTGCCCTCTGATTGGTGGATGTAGAGTTTGTGCCCTCCAGGCGTTGAACCACAAGAGAAACCGTCCTGAAAAGCACTTTGAGTTCAGGCGCCCTGAACTGCTGCTGTTTGTGTGCCCACAAACAGCAGCAGGACGGGACGGCCCGCGGCTCGTTCTGAACCACTGTCCCACATAGTCAACCTGCAGCGGCCACTAGAGGCGAGGCAGGGGAAGTGTCTCGCCCAACGACACAACAACACCATAGCACCACAACGTCTAATGTCTTCTGCAAACTACAAAATGATGATTATTAGGCCCGAGCGCCACAAGCTGGCGAGAGGCCTATTAGTCTCGTAAGGCCGTGCGAACCAGGGACCCACACCATGAGGTAGGAAAGCGCAAGCGCTTTCCGAAAATGTATAGTTTATGATATTTGAAAAATGGGAAACATTGTTTTCGCATCGGAATATTATTCTTTCTTCTTTCTTTCTTTCTTCTCGGGACCAACCCCCCTATTTTTCACCCAGTGAACATTGACGAAAAGTCACAAAAATTTGCACACCTCTAAAAATCGTGCCTCTCTACATTCTGGCTATTTCCCTTTTCTAAAATAAAAAAAATTGGCGCATCAGCGCCCCCAAATGTACCAAAAATGCATTGAGAGATAGGAAATGACCCAAAAAAAATCTGATCGTAGAATCATGAAATTAGGCGAAAGGTAGATGGTGACAAGAGAAGTAAAAAATATTATTACGGCAATGCCGTCCACCCAACCAAATGTCGGGCATATTGCTTCAAAAATGGCTAAGCATGACTCGGAGTTTTTCCAAACGTCGTACTTTTACGAACTCCTCCCAGGGCGGTGGCCCTAAAAAGCTGAAATTTGGTGAAAATGCTACTGAAGAGTGGGACATCAAAAGTTATTCAAATTACATTGATACCTCTCACGGTCTCTGTGCGGCGAAGCCGCAAACTGTACTTAGAATTTCAGAAATCTCCCAAATTTAACATTTCTGCCGTTTGCGCAGATAAAGTCCGAATTGCGTCAAATTAGAATCAGTTGTTAAACTCTTTGCGCTAAACGTACTTGAAGTGAAATAGATTAATTTGGCACCACAGCGCCCCCTACAGATTTTATATGGAGGTTAAATGTTTAGTTTTGCGAAATTATATGAAATTTGACACACAACTCAATTTTGGCCCCATCAAAAAAGTCAATGAGACCCATGTCATAATTGTTATGGCTTTGCCGTAACGATGACCAAAACCTTCCATGTTATTCCAATGGGGTGTGAAAGTCTAAAGTGTAAACATGTTCTGGCGATTTCCCCATTGGAATAACATGGGAGGTTTCGCCTGAACATGTTTACACTTTAGACTTTCACAAACCCCTCCCAGGGTGTTGGCCCTATTAACCTGAAATTTGGTGAGACTCATCTTCAGGGGTGGACCATCAAAAGTTATCCACATTTTTATTCAGAGTCACGGTGTCTGTGCGGCAAAGCCGCACATTTTGCCAAAAATTCAAAATAAAATTGATTTTGATGGTAAAGCAAAGGGGAGAAGATGTGACAGCGTCACAGATTCAGCCAAAGGAACGACATCTCCATGGAAACAAGCTGGAGTCAGTGAGAGTCAGGTTTGTGGGATGCAAGCTCGCTCACACACACCAGGAAGCATGTTTTGTGAGGTTTAAAGTCCAATAAAAACATCTAAAATAAAAAACAATTACAATAGATGCTTATTTATCGGCCAATAACGTACACATCGAGAGGTTGGCATCATACTTTAAAGTGCTTATGACATTGGACAACTCATTCCACCATTTTATCCTGACCTATTTTCTAATTATACTTCCTGGTTGTGCATCGTGATATCACAACTCCATCACTGCAACCCAGCAATGATGTTTTACACTTGCACAAAACTCCTCTAATGTCACTATCAGTTATTTTCATACAAAGAAAATATGTGCAAACACCTTTATTTTGTTTAAAAACCTGTTTGTTGCGAGTAAATTGTGTGAGTGATGTCATCGATATGTCGTAAAACTGCTGTCGTCATAAACTGCCACTTGATTGGACATAAAACTATACCATATTTTCCGGAGTATAAGTCGCACCAGCCAAAAGAAAAAAGAAAATAACATATATAAGTCGCACTGGAGTATGAAATGCGGTTGCAAGTGTGAAAATAACAAATAATATCACATATAAGTCGCTCCGGAGTATAAATATAAGTATAAGTCGCACCCCGGTCAAAACTATGAAACTTATAGTCCGGAAAATACGGTAATATTTACTATAGGTTTCATCCCACCAAATAATGTCAAAATAAGAAAACCTTTTATTCGCACTACACACAAAATGTGACCCATCATTCTACAGTGTCCAGTCTCTCAGGACACACTATCCGGACCACGCGCCGAGCACCCGTCTCCAGACCGAGAGCCTGGATCTTGGAGTACCTCGCCGTAGTATCAGCCGCGTACTCGGCCGCTTCGCTGTCGCGCCGGCCGCACAATCTGACTCCTCTACCTCCAAAAACGTTATCACCCGGAGTTCGGGCGCATCGTAAAAGAGAGCCCCAAAATCAAAGCGCGGCCCTTCAAATCGCTTGACATTTGGTCCGCGTTAAATTACCCGTGACCGAGTACTGGCCCGGCCGCCGAGAGCTCGCCGTCTGCGTGTGTGTCCGCTCCCACTAATGACGCTAAAATACTCTTAAACGGCTTTGCGGCAAGTTCAGGTTTCCGCGCGGTAAGCCTATCCACGGGGAGTGTAGCGATGCGGGGAGGATGAAGCCTTTACTGTATCCGTGTGTGTGTGTGTGGAGGTACTCTTCATATTAAAGGATCATTACGACTACACAAGAAGCCTCTGTTCACCGCGGGATTACCACCACCGCTTAGGCCCGGACAGAGCGCGAGGCAGACGGAGGTGGACTCGAGGCGCAGGTGACTATTGACCCCAAACGAGGGTGGGTTTTGTCTCAGTTTCAGGTGGAAGCCAGGGGTCTGCGTAACTTCACGGGAGATGTACAATTTTAGAAGAAATACCCACGTTCACGAAGGACCAATCACCCAACGAATAACGATCGATCGGCTCCACAAACCTCGTCGTATTTATCTCGCAGCTAAAAGTCCTTTCAGCTGAAGTTATTGAGTATTGGCACCGCTTTTGAGAGCAAATATTTCACTTTTGTTCGTTTGCGCGCACAGAGAAGGCGTCGGACGTTGCAGCGGTGTCCGTTTCGTGTCGTTAGGTCCAGTAATTGCAGTGATATGAACCATAAACCAGGTCCACAATTCCATTCTCTAACAGTTCAACAGGGAATTCAGACCCGTCTCCAGAAAGAATGCGTCTTGATGATTCGTTAAATAAAAGACCTTCTTTGTATGTTCCTTGTCCAAATATTGCCGTCGAAAGGGTGATTCTTGTACATGTTCTCGCTCCGTCGCAGGTGTATTGGGAGCGTAATGGTCCCGTGGGCAGAACTGGAACAGCAGACGCTCTCACTCAGCTGCTGCCTGTCAGAAGCAGACGCTCGATGGCCCTTCTTCAGATCCGGGGCTGTGATCTTGGTCGAGAGAAGCTGACGTTATATTTTTCTACCCGATTGACCGGGTTGAGAAGCACGTTATCGATTAAACCAGCAGAACACAAGTCATGTACCATATTGTACCATATTATTCGCACTATAAGGTGCATCGTCAATGAATTGTCTATTTTCAATCATTTTTCGTATATAAGTCACATCGGACTATAAGACGCATCAAGCGAAACAAAACGTGTACCACAGAAAATCGATTCGAAGTCAGTAAGCACAAACAGATTTAATCCATAAATAAATCACACTGGATTATAAGGCGCACTGTAGATTAAAGGTTTTTAAGTGCACCTTATAGTGTGGAAAATATGGTATATAAGTTAATTTAAGGTTAAGGTATACCGTATTTTCCGGACTATAAGTCGCACCTTTTTTCATAGTTTTGGCCGGGGTGCGACTTATACTTATATTTATACTTATATACTTATACTCCGGAGCGACTTATATGTGATATTATTTGTTATTTTTACACTTTCAACCGCATTTCATACTCCAGTGTAAGTTATATATGTTTTTTTCCTTCTCTATTATGCATTTTTTGGCTGGTGCGACTTATAGTCAAGAAAATACGGTACTTTATAAATCTCATGAGGGAAATACATTCTCTGCATTCGACCCATCTTTCCTTGGGGGCCCTCAGGAGCCGAGAGCCGATCCAGATCTTGAGCGCGGCTTGTTGTACAACGAACGCCGTCTTGAACATGTTGCCACTTAATTGTTTTGCAGCCTTGTGCTTTTATTCTACTGGTACCAGGCTGTGTTTTAATACTTTAAACTGTATTCAAAGTCTTTTCTAATGTGACAGTTAAATGGTTCGATGTATTTTGGATTGCACAGTTCTCTTCCTTGGCGTAGAGTGCAATTAAACGTTTATAAAGACAAACCGACAAAGACAAACTACACAGTCTCATGACGCTCGGGGTTAATCCTTGTCCATAGTCCTCTTCATTTGACCCATTTGACCCTCGGTGCAGCTGCGTAACCAACACGAATGGAGAAAAATATCACGCCAACAGTCAACGTCAATCTTGAAGTCATGTTTTATGTCAAAAACGCTAAACGGCGTCACACATAAAATATCGGGAACCTCTGAGCGTGAACAATCCTTTTTTTCTCGGCCCTGTTCCATACCGTAACATTATTCCATCAGCGCAAATGACTGCAAATCAACCTGTCAGAGGAGAAACATTCAGCAGCAAAACTTCGCCCGCTTCGGCAGCCACTTAAGGCCCCGGCGGCATCTCGCGTAAAAAAAGAAAAGAAGCCAGTCGCAGATATCGCAGAGTCCTGCACTGGAACCGCGAGCCCTCCCTCCGAGACAAAAACCCCGGGTCCCCGCAAGAAAATTAGCGCATTTAGCTGTCAGCGCCCGGCTCGCTTTACAATCGCCCGCCCCCTGCACCGCTTTTTTCACCCCCTCCGGAGCGCCTGATCTCTGGGACAGGTAAGCCGATACGCCCCGCCGCTCTGAGATCAACCCGGCGGAGGTGTAAATGCCGTTAAATGGAATCGAGTGTCTTGGCTGCTTGGCTGCTCGCTTTAAGGGGGCTCTATAGACGCGGGTTAGAAAGAGCCTCCATGCCTTTGTGCCCTCGAGCCAGACGGTGGAGGCGAGATGAGGAGATGCTGGAGGAGAGTTTTTGTGAGAGAGTTTCGCTTTTAGAGAGTTTTTTTTTTTCAAATGGTAACGTAAGCCTGGTCCGTCGAGTCGGAGGTCATCGAGACAATTAAGGGAACAAACTGGGGACAAGAGGCAGAGATGGAGCAGGAGATTGTGACGTTTAACACAAATATTATGCTCTTCTGAACCATTGGGCGGCTGAATATGAAAGGAAATGTACAGGGGATAAAAATGATGCGGCTGACGTGATTAAGTTAAAAAGATGCTAAAAGCGTTACTGGCGTGAAATCACTATATTTTGGAAACGGTCGAAGTTAGCCAACGTATCTGTGATTGATGTTTGGTGTAATAAGAAAATAACACAAATAACGCAGGAAAATCGAAAAACATGTCGTAAGGGAGCGAAGACCGGCTGAAAATGAATCCGCCAGGTTTGATTTATATATTTCCGGAGTTTTACAAAAGCAGAATATAATCCGGAGGTGGAAGGAACATGATCAGGTACCACCAAAGGAAGATAATTCAGAACAAAAGTAGTCTCAAATCCATTTCTCTAATTATTTACAAAGAGTGAGTCACGTCATCGCGCCTCGAGCCAAACTCAAACAGAACCGTGCAATCAGATTCATTTAAAACAGGATCAGACTTGTCTCACCTCGACTTTACCGCGTTACGCCATTTTTGTTTCGATACAGACGGGTCATGCGTGTCCCTGTTTAGGTTATCCACCTGTCAATCACGCCCGTCTGCACTCGGGGAGATGAAAGCGACGACCAGATCGATATCAATTTTAAAATCATTCTGGACGGCGAGGCAAGACAAATGTATTTAAGTTTGAATAAAGTTCACAAAATAACTAAAAAAGCCAAAACGCATTTATCTGGGAAGTGAAATTTGTTTAATGGCTTTTCTATTTCTATTTTCACTCATTTGTCTGTTTAAAAAGACAAATCTGACGCACAAGGACAAACTGAATGACGCACAGAGAGATTGGAATATCAGTGCCAAATATCAGCTACATTTTCAGTATCGGGACGGCACCGATATCTTAGAAAACCCGATCTCCAACACTCCTTAATGACATCGCTACAATCCACATCACGCAACACTTCAAAAAAACCTTGCTCATAAGGAAGAAGGAGAAGAAGAAAGAAGAAGACGAATGAGAAGAAGAAAGAAGAAGACGAAGGAGAAGAAGAAGAAGAAGGAGGAGAAGAAGAAGAAGAAGGAGAAGAAGAAGAAAGAAGAAGAAGGAAGAAGATAGAAGAAGATGAAGAAGAAGGAGAAGAAGAAAGAAGAAGGAAGGAGAAGGAAGAAGAAGAAGGAAGACAAAGAAGAAGAAGGAGAAGAAGAAGAAGAAGAAGAAGAAGAAGAAGAAGAAGGAGAAGAAGAAAGAAGAAGGAAGGAGAAGAACGAAGAAAGAAGGAGAAGAAGAAAGAGGAAGAAGAAGGAAGAAGATAGAAGAAGATGAAGAAGAAGGAGAAGAAGAAAGAAGAAGGAAGGAGAAGGAAGAAGAAGAAGGAAGACAAAGAAGGAGAAGAAGAAGAAGAAGAAGAAGAAGAAGAAGAAGAAGGAGAAGAAGAAAGAAGAAGGAAGGAGAAGAACGAAGAAAGAAGGAGAAGAAGAAAGAGGAAGAAGAAGGAAGAAGAAGACGAAGATGAAGGAGAAGAAGAAGAATAAAGAAGGAGAAGAAGAAAGCCCTTTCCCATAACCCGATCATGACCACAGACCTTTCTACTCAATCCCATCCTGTCAGTTCTGTCATCGTCCTGTCCCACTGTCTGTCTGCTTGTCTGTCTGTTTATCTGTCTGTCTTTCCGTCTCACTCGTCTGTTTCATGTGGTTGAGGTAGGACAAATTGTAAATCTGTAAAATCGCTTTATTAAAAATAAGATGTCCTCCTGAAGAGGGGGCGTGGTCTCTGTGATAACCCTGCGATATCACTGAGACCAAGTTTGGAGCCGAATCCCCTTTAACCACGTTCCAGCTCCTCATGACTCTTCCGTCCGACTTTAAGTGCAGTTTTACAGAAGCTGGATGTTCTCACAAACATGTCATTACTCTGGTCCCGCCCACTTTTATGAACCGTTTATTGGCTTCATAAAACCGTCGAATGGTGCTGGAGGTGTTTGCGTGTCGACGTGGCAACCGCCTCTTTGCACCTCTGGATCCTGCTGCGCCGGCTGTAAACGTGAATCCATCGAAGCGCCGACACTTTACGGGACAACCGTTAAAATAATACTGTTCAAATGTTTATTTGTTGTTTGTTGCTTGTTTTATTTCACTTTCTTCCTTAAAGTTGTACTATGAAATGAAATGTTTCTATATAAATTTTTTTTATTCAAACAGGCTTTTAATTGTTAATTATTAAGTATTTAGTCTGGTTTTAAGTGTAGTTTTTTTTAGCCATTTGAGTTCAGCGACTCTTTATGATAATTACTTAATGAGCCTTAATAAAGCATGAACAAAGACTTAATTCATAATGTACAAATAGTTTATGAAGAATGATTCAGGCTTAGTAACGTCTTAAAAAGGGGAAAGGACGAGTATTAGAGTATTGATTAAGTAGTTACTGAGGTGAATCATTCTAAAAAAACTATCAGTTCATTATGAATTATGAAGTCTTTGTTCATGTCCATTCAGGATTTAAGTGTCATTACTCTAAAGTGTTACCTTGTCCGTAGCACTGTGAGATTCCTAAATAAAACGTGTGTAAAATGATCAAATTGAATTACGGTTGCGTTTATGCTAAAAATACCTTGACAAACATGTGTATTCTCACTGTGAGTTGCATAATAACATTTCCATGGAAGAACACGTGGCAGACCCTCCAGCAGAGTTTATTTTTAACTGTCCTTTTCTTTTCCCGTGTCATTACTCCAGATTGTGAGGCTTTGGTGCTTGGACATAATATAGTTCTACAGTTTGCTGCATTTGTTTACAACTTCATAATGTGGATTGTGTGTTAACTAGTCCTCCAAATAACAGGAATTATGGGAAATATATTGATTACCCTTAGTAAAGCATAAACAAAGACTTAATTCATAGTGAACAGTTTATTACGAATGATTCAGGCTTTGTAATCACTTAACTAATACTCTAACCCTCATTCCTAGTAGTTACTAAGCCTGAATCGTGCTTAAACTAGATGTTCAATGTGAATTAAGTCGTTGTTCATGCTTTATTAAGGCAAATTAAGATCTGGTTATTATAAAGTGGTATCTATAGTGTACTAGAGCTCCATCTTTATGTTTCAAAGTCTCCAAAGTGCAAAAAACACAGAGGAAGCACAACTACACAAAATCCAAACTGAGTAAAATAAACTGACAAATAACACACACACACACACACACACACACTAAAATAGCCTGGAATAAAGGAATAAACTGAAAGAAGCCACTCAAATAAAAACAATTTGAGAATAATAAAAGAGAACAATACTTTTCTCATCTTGGGTTAAACGCTGGTGAGTAAAAGTGCATTTTTACATCAAACTTAGGAGCAAAACATTTATATTTTTTGAACTATTCTCTACATCAATAATCAGATTTTTTACAAACCATCAGAAATGTGCTAAATTTGCCTCGTTTGAAGTTCAAGTAACACAACTGTGATTGAACCGTAAATCCAAAGCGCAGCACAGTTTTTACTTCTTAGTTTTGTTTGTTATTTAGAATTTTGGCAACTTTCTTAGTCATTTTTCCCATTGCCAAACTTACTATTTCCATCAGAATCAGAACAAGTTTATTGCCATTGTCAATGAACAAAATGCACAAACCTAGGAACTTGTCCTGGCGAGTCGATGCAACACAAAACAATAAAACAATGAATTAGACATACCGTATTTTCTGGACTATAAGTCGCACTGGAGTATAAGTCGCACCAGCCAAAAAATGCATAGTAGAGAAGAAAAAAACATATATAAGTCGCACTGGAGTATGAAATGCAGTTGGAAGTGTGAAAATAATAAATAATATCACATATAAGTCACTCTGGAGTATAAGTATATAAGTATAAATATAAGACGCACCCCGGCAAAAACTATGAAAAAAGGTGCAATTTATAATCCGGAAAATACAGTAACACTAAACTATCAGATGAAAAAAAATCTGAATAAAAATAAAAAGGAAAAATAGGCTTAATGTGTACACAAATTTGCAGTCGACATACATACTAACATACATACACATATTAACGTTTCATTTTCACAGCCCGAGCTCTGGACGTCTCTACAGTTGAAGAGACATTTTCTTCGCTTCTGCTGCTGCTGCGACGCTTCTTTTCAGCTCACGCGCCTGATAAACCATTTACGCTCCAAGGACACCCCTCTTTCCCGCGTCCCTCCTCATCCTCCCATCCGCCCGGCGAAATTACACACTCCACTCACAATGCGCTCCTTTCGCCTCGGCAACGGCAGCGCCAATCGACCCGCCGCCCACGTCTTTTCCTCCGCGAGACAATAAACAATCCCGCCGTCAAATCTCATTTTTCGGACCGGCGTCTCCACAATAAAATTCCGACGGGTTTGGTAAAAAAGTTTGCGCGTTTCGTTCTCATTTTCTTTCTCGTTCCCGTTCGCGGCTGGGGCGTATCGGTCTCCGGAGCCGGGCCATTATCTCAAGTAGGAAGTTAATTAAAGTGGTTGAGATCTATGGGGGGAATTTTCCGATGGACTGACGGACACGACGCCGCTTCGCGAGAGGAGATTAGCGCGCGGACAAAAAAAAAAAAAAAAAAAACCTAGCCGGCTATAACCCCCTCCGCCAGGATTAGCCCGCTATTCTTCCCATCTACGTCGGTCTATCCGTCCTCATCCCGTGTCCCAAATGAGACACAAGAAAAAACGGGTCTCATCTTCAAAGCTTGCCCCCCTTTTCTCCCCCGGATCACTCTTCGGTAATTCTCTCTCCCAATCACTACCAACTTTCGCGAAACTTCATTTTGAGCAATTACAAGCGCAATCAATTATTAAATGCGTTGTCATTACGTTCCCCCCCGGCGCGGCGGGATAAGGTCTTATAGAGTCTTAATGGCGGCTCGCGGGAGTCGGCAGCGTTTTCCCGAAGAGGGACACAAAAGGGGAACATACGAGCGATTGACCGGAAACAAAAGGAGGACGAGCGAGGGTTACGAGTCCGGTGGAATTACGCGCGTTAAAATGAGCGAGTTCTGGGTTGGAACGGAAGCGTAATGTGCCGCGCATTGTGGACGGCAAAAGCGCTCATTGTGACGGTCAGTTCTTAGTCGTAAAACTCGATGAATGTTCTCGATTTAATTAGAAGAAACAATAGAAACAGTGGAAAGGGAAATTGTATTCTCGCTGAAACATTTGGAGCAAGTTTTCCGAGCAGTGGATGGCCAAAGATTCAGATTTTTTGCTTTGAACGACTGACGGACTTTGGTGTAGCTAGCGTTTTATTAGTAAAAGTAAGTAAAGTGTAAAGAACTGTTTATTTTTTAAATGTTGGTAATCTGATCTGGGCAGGGCTCAATCTGATCGACAGTTTGGGGGAAACACATTGCTATTTCTCTTGATTTTTGAGGATAAAGGATCAGGGAAACACATTGATGGATCCTTAAACTTGCTAAACAAGTCGAATGAGAGAGATTTAGCAACTGTTTTGTCGTTTTCCTCCAAATCATGGCACCAGCTCAAAAGCGTTTTTACAGATTTATAAAATGAAGCTCTAAACGTCGGCCAGGGATGAATTAGTTTGGCAAATGTATTTCCTAGTCCCGAGAGACAAAGCTGTGGTGAAGATGGTGTTCTGCTGAATTGATGTAATTTACCATAGTAATAAGCAAGAACCGATGCTGACTTTTATTGGATATTGACACCTACTGTATTCAGAAAAATGGAATGGATCAGGTTTCGGTTCCATGAAATCAGTTCAACTCAATGGAAAAATACTGAGACTAATGTTGTGCCTGAGGTTCCTGTGCAGGGTTTACTGGCAGATGACAGACGCTTGAGTCATGTGGAGAAAGTTGAGAATCCCTTGGTAAAATCTGTGCTTACGACATGGAAAGAGCTGATCAAAAAACACAAACTAAACAAAGATGTTCAAATCTTAAACTCACTGACTTTTTGTACCAAATAGAGCTGACCTGAGATTTGAGGTCTGGAAACAAAAGGTATAAATGTTTTAGATAGATCATCACATGAAAAGCTTTGTTGTGCTGAAAGAATATTTTTTGCTTGAAGAAACAGGACTTTAATAGGTATTTATAAATAAGGAGTTATTATTCACCTTGTTCCAGAATCCCGTCTGAACGCCGCCATACGACGTAATCCTTACAGTTGTATTAGTGAACACAGAGCTGCTGACATCGAGAGAAAACAATTTCTACACTAATAAGTCGTTTTCGGGCCCAGGGAATCTGTGCAGTGTTGACTTGTTAGTCACGTGAATATCGGAATTGCAAATACACTTGGTCAAGTGCCAATCCGTGACAAAAAGAGTCAAAAGGGGGCGGGGCGGAATGAGGTCAATAACCAAGAAATTAAACAAAGTAGTGACCATTATAAACCTCTGACTGAATTTTTCATCAAGGCTTAAACATCTGAACTTTCAAGGGGAATAATATCTAAATTATATCAATGTATTTCTAATCCGGACAGATACTCTACTAAATAAAAACAAATAGGAAAGAGAGAGTCTTGTTTTGACAGATTAAGAGTGGGAAAATGTGAACATCCCAGTGGACGACCTCAAAATCACACGTTTGGTAAAATGTAACATGTTTTTTCAAAACTCCATGTCAAAGTGCTCATTTTTCACAGGGAAATGCAACTGTTGGAGAAACTGTGGCACCAGGAGGCAAACCACTATCACGTGTTCTGGGACTGTCATGTCGCTCCAAAAATTCGACTGAAACGAATAATGCACCGCAGACTGTTCTTGACACTGCCATCCAACAAAATCTTAGAACGAGAATGTACTTGGGCCTCAAAACTCCTGCCATGGACACAATAAACGGATACTTTTGGAACGTACATTTGACGGCCGGACACAAACCTCGCCAACGATCAAGGACTGGACTGACATCGTGACAGACATCAGTCAAATGGGGGAAAAAAACACGTTCAGAAGAGGAGAAAAAGGCCCAAAATATGTCGCACAATCACAGCCATGCAACGAAATATATTTTTATTTCTATTCTTTATTATTATTTATCTATACAAGAAAACTCCATTAAGCAACATTACTTCAACTTTGTGGGCCTTGCTATGGATTTCTAAATCTAAATATCGGTATGGCCAAATATCAGCCATCTGCAACAGCAGCTTAACGAATCGAGTCTTTTCAAAACGGCAAATCGATGTGACGTCACGAAGGATTATGTCGAGCGTCTCTCGCCGTAACGTGACAGCCTCACTCAGCTTCACCTTCAGCGTGTTGTGCGATTGCTGAGTCACTTCTCACCCGAGTGCGCCAAACGTAACCCGAGCCGTCCGATTAGCTCTCGCGTTTCCCTCTCTGGCTCGCGCCTGTGCGTTAGCGCGTGCGTTAGCGTGTGCGTTAGCAAGCGCCGCCGATCACGTGCGAGAGCCACTAAACTAAACGCGGTCTTTAACCTTTAGGCCCCGGGTTCAGCCTCTAATGAGCTTTCCACTGTCTCCGCTCCAATTCGAAATCCATCCGCCCGGGCGAAACGTAACCCGGCGACAAGCTCTGCGCACGACAATCCGGATCAGGGTTTCCTATGTACCAGCGCTCACTATGTTTACATGACACAGGAGAAATCTGCACACGGCTGCTGTAAAATGCATGGTTCTGCCGCGCGATGAGTCGCTCTGAGACGGCGGGTCGTGCGTGCGGGACGTGGGACCCGGACTCGAGATGGTCCAGATGGAGGGCGGTGGAAGACTCACAGTTTTTGGAAGAAATATCCAAACTTATGATCCACAAATGTTGAACCGTGTGATTATTTGTTCGGTTTTGGCTTCACAAACTTGCCATGTTCATCTCGTGTCTTAAAGTACTCTCGACTGACAACAGTCCTGTCTTTTGGCCACACTTTCTGAAGCTATATTGTTGGTTTGTTTGTTTGTTTGTTTGTATTGACAGGGAAGGTTCCTCATGGAAAGGCACAGTAAATCACCATTCTCCTGCTCAGTATTAAACCAAAAAGTCTAACATGTTGTGATGTAAACACCACCTACGAATAACTTCAATGAGTGAGAAAAGAACCACAGACCATAACACTTATTGTTGATGTCCGGTGGGTCATGGGCAGGCACTGTAGTTTGTCCAGTTAAGTTCATTATCCCCAAAAAGCAAATTTGTTGTACGACCATTTTAAGACATACATTAAAGGACAAATATGATGCGTTATTTGTACTGATCTTAGCCTTTTAACATGCACTTGAGAACCTTTAGTTTGGCATCTCATCTTGAACTAAAAAAAAACTTTTAAGTTTATACCACAAAAATTACATTTGGATCTCTGCCAATTACCCCGGAACTACCTGACTTTGACTCCACCTACTGGCTGCAGAGAGAATTACACACAGTTTAAGATAACATAGATCAGATTTCAGCGCATTTTTAATCTGGCCTCGTACTTCCGGGTCTCAGCACACAGTTGTATTGATCATGATTAGATGGGGAAAATTCACTGACCAGATGAGAACTTGAGACTTTCTAACAAGGATTCATCAAACTAGCGTGAATGAAGCTAAATGATACTCCAGGTATGTTTTTGATGACGAAACAATGTTAGAACATGTTAAAAGCTCTAAAACAGTGAATTTTGCATAACATGTGCCCTGTATGTCTACAGCCAATCCTCTTTCAGTAAAAGCATGTACATTAGTGAATAAACTTTAGTATTTTGTTGTTCAATGATTAGGAGCCGCATTGGTATCAAACACTTTTAAGCGTTTAAGGATTGTTACAAAGGTTCCCTGGTGCCGGTAGGTACTGGATACTTTACAGTGTGGAGCTGACACGACGAGGAAATCTTGCAAACGTGAAGCTGCAGAGAAAGAGAAACAGGCTTCAGTGAGAGCCGCCGCCTGCTGTGGATGAATTAAAGATGAGGGTTAAAACTCGACACAGGGTTAAGAGTAACAACAGACACTGCACGTCCAAACACAACTTAAAGGTCCTTAAAGTGTCCTCTCATCTGGTCGTCCCGGTTCCCGCTCGACTCCAGCACAGACCTCACCAGAGTTTGAACAATCAGGTCTGTATTTACAGTCCGATCTGGGAGTTTGTCTACAGCGTGTTTTTCAGGCTGATGCCACATGCTCACAAGAGAATAAATAGACCAAAGTAAAAGACGGACATGCTGCTGACAAGGAGACAAACGCTTTTGGAAGTGATGAAAGAAGAACATTCAACAAAGCTGGCCCCACCTGGTCTGGGAATCAAACCAGCTAAACTACTGTACTAAAGGACACACATGTGCACTATTTGTATTGTTATTGGCCTGTAAACATGCTCATGAGTAATGTTTTTATCTTTACAAAATTCTGTGCTGGTCATGCTTTTGTCTCCTCTGTCCTACTGCGATGCACGTTATCACCTGCAGTTGGTCCAGAACTCTTAACTGGAAGCACAAAAAAAGGCCTTGACATCACACCTATTCTTGCGTCTTCACACTGGCTTCCTGTTAATTTTAGAATTGATTTGGAGATTGTGTGGTTCGTTTTTAAAGCCTTGATTGACATCTCGGACCTTGATTGTAGTTATTTATAAGTTCTATCTATTTTACTTTTTGTATTGTTTTTTTTTTTTTAATTATCATTATGTTTTATTATTTTATATACTAGTTTTATTTTTGATTGTTCATGAAAGGATTTTTTTTTTTTTTTTTTGCTGACTTTCAGAGCGAAATTAGTTTTATTCCTGTTAGGTGCTGGAAAGTATCTTGTTTATCAAATGTGTTACAAATAATACAAAATGTGTTACGAATAATACAAATAAAGTGGATTGGATTGTATAGAACTCAAAATAATCTACTAAAAGTGCACATGACTTTATTTCAGTCCTTCTCATCTTCAGGCGTCCCTCATCTGGATTTTTTGTTAGAACTCCATCTATTGGCAGCACAGGGAATAACCAGGGGGGTTAAACAAAAGCTAGCTTACTCCGATATGCTAATGCAAGTACGTAGTTGTAATGAACGTGATTTGAGGCAGAAATGCTCAGAATCAGTCTGTCAAGTACTTAAAAACAGGACAGGAGACTTGCCGATCTCTACTTTTGATATCACAAGAAAGGGAAATTTGAAACGGAGAGTTTTTATGAGGCTCAGAGCGAGAAGAGTCATTAAACCAACGAGAATTAAGTTAAATAGAACTCCAGGTGTGTTTCTGATGAGGGAACAATGTTATAACAAAGCGGAGACAAATCAATTGAGCACAAAAAGCGTCTTTAAAATGAGATATTAATACTTTTTGCACCTGATGAAGTGAAGTACAAATGTGTCTCTCCTCTGGTCTTTGCACCTTCACTCTTAACTCGCTGCTCTTGCACCTGCTCCGCTCCACCGTGTTTACTTCTGTCAAAACCTGCTCGCAAAACGTCCCTGCATCCACCCGTCCCGATGCCTCTCCTTGTCACAACAACTGTCTTTTTTACCCGCAAAAAAAGGCCAATTCCGTGAATTAAAATGCTTAAATGACAGTCAATCAGGCTTGTAATTCCGCCTGGTATAATTAGAGGCTGGGAAAACTAATTACAACGGAGAAACCTAACTCTCCTCTCGCTCCCCGTCCCTCGCGCTACAACGGCGGCCCTCATCATCGGGGAGATCAGGTGACAGCTATCAAAATGTGGTTGAGCGAGCAGCCGGGCCAGGGAGAGAGATGGAGGGATGAAAAATATAGCAGCGAGTAATCAACAGAGACGACCGTATTTAATCAAACGCGCCCGGAGCCCACACCTGTACGAGAAAACAGGTCCAACAAGTGGAGCGGCACCTTCCAGACTCCACAAACTACTCAGGATGCGCGGAGTCGCTCTCAGCCGCCTGATTACCGCTGCAAAAAGGCGGTTTGGGTGAAAAAAGAAATAAAGCGCTTTCTGATTATGCTTCGGTTTTAGCCAGATACCAATTAGTGACGGCTATAATTATCTGCAGCAACTTCACGATAGTTTGAGCGGGTCCACGAAATACAAAGGTAGACGAGTTCCTGCATTTTTGCATTCTTCAGGTGTTGGAGATGTGTGGACTTTAAAAACACAGAGGAGCTGTACACTAACACGGGGGATATGGGAAAGTATCAGGATTATAAGGTTGCAGTTCCATTGTTCCATCAGTGAATCAGGTGTAGCTGTGGAAAGCAGAAACAGGTGTAGATGTGGACAGCAGAAACAAGTGTAGATGTGGACAGCAGAAACAGGTGTAGGTGTGGACGGCAGAAACAGGTGTAGGTTTGGACGGCAGAAACAGGTGTAGATGTGGACGGCAGAAACAGGTGTAGGTGTGGACAGCAGAAACAGGTGTAGGTGTGGACAGCAGAAACAGGTGTAGATGTGGACAGCAGAAACAGGTGTAGATGTGGACGGCAGAAACAGGTGTAGATATGGACAGCAGAAACAGGTGTAGATGTGGACGGCAGAAACAGGTGTAGGTGTGGACAGCAGAAACAGGTGTAGATGTGGACAGCAGAAACAGGTGTAGGTGTGGACAGCAGAAACAGGTGTAGATGTGGACAGCAGAAACAGGTGTAGATGTGGACGGCAGAAACAGGTGTAGATGTGGACGGCAGAAACAGGTGTAGATGTGGACGGCAGAAACAGGTGTAGATGTGGACAGCAGAAACAGGTGTAGGTGTGGACAGCAGAAACAGGTGTAGATGTGGACAGCAGAAACAGGTGTAGGTGTGGACAGCAGAAACAGGTGTAGGTGTGGACAGCAGAAACAGGTGTAGATGTGGACAGCAGAAACAGGTGTAGATGTGGACGGCAGAAACAGGTGTAGATGTGGACGGCAGAAACAGGTGTAGGTGTGGACAGCAGAAACAGGTGTAGATGTGGACAGCAGAAACAGGTGTAGATGTGGACAGCAGAAACAGGTGTAGAGCCTTTGGATGAAGTTTGCATGTTCTCCCTGTGTCCTGGTGGCTGAGCACTCTCACCTCACCCCAACTCAGAACATGCACCAACAGGTAAATCCTACAGTTCAGCTCACGCTTCCCCCTAATGGACAAATGAAGTATAACCTTCACCTTCCTGCACATGAGTCTAAGGGACATGACGTAGTGGCCTAACCTAATATTAAACTCTAATCCACTCCAACACGGGGCTTTACTGAAGTGCAGATGTTTATGTTTGCAGTGTTTACAGTAAACTCTGTAATCTCTCTCTCTCTCCCCCCCCCTCCCTCCCTCTCGCTCGCCCCTCCCCCCCTCTGTAACTGGACCCTGACAGTGTAGTTCGGGTAAACACTTGGACACATTTAACCTCGTTCACACGTCACCTTCACACGCTCCACCCACACTCAAACAATGCTTGTGATAAACGTGTGAAACAAATCATGTTTTAAAGGAACGTTACACACATTATCGCCACAACACCAGCAAATCAGGTTTAGAGTCATTTATGCTGTTTTAGCTTGAAAACACTCAGACTAATAATTCAACGCTTCAGTGTCGTGTTTTGAGGCTGATTCCGACAACTTCACTCCTCAGCGTGCGTGATGTAGGTCCTTGCGCCCTCTGCTGGTGTCTTCTGTTCAGGACGGTGAGTTTTCTATGTTTCTTTCAACAAACGTGCCTGTACTTTATTTGAAGCCACTGTGTACGATTTTATTTATATTCCCGTAACTGACTTTTGCTTGAAGAGATGTATTGCCGACAAACATGTTACACTGGTTACAAGGCATTTACAACCGTTACAAGGCATTTACAACCGTTACAAGGCATTTACAACCGTTACAAGGCATTTACAACCGTTACAAGGCATTTACAACCGTTACAAGGCATTTACAACCGTTACAAGGCATTTACAACCGTTACAAGGCATTTACAACCGTTACAAGGCATTTACAACCGTTACAAGGCATTTACAACCGTTACAAGGCATTTACAACCGTTACAAGGCATTTACAACCGTTACAAGGCATTTACAACCGTTACAAGGCATTTACAACCGTTACAAGGCATTTACAACCGTTACAAGACATTTACAACCGTTACAAGACATTTACAACCGTTACAAGACATTTACAACCGTTACAAGACATTTACAACCGTTACAAGACATTTACAACCGTTACAAGACATTTACAACTGTTACAGGACATTTACAACTGTTAAAGGACATTTACAACTGTTACAAGGCATTTACAACTGTTAAAGGACATTTACAACTGTTAAAGGACATTTACAACCGTTACAAGGCATTTACAACCGTTACAAGACATTTATAACCGTCACAAGACATTTACAACCGTTACAAGGCATTTACAACCGTTACAAGACATTTATAACTATCACAAGACATTTACAACCGTCACAAGACATTTATAACGTTTCAAGACATTTGCAATCGTTACAAACATTTACAACCGTTACAAGACATTTACAACTGTTACAAGACATTTACAACTGTTACAAGACATTTACAACTGTTAAAGGACATTTACAACTGTTTCAAGACATTTACAACCGTCACAAGACATTTAGCTTGAAGTAAGAACATTCATTTGGGTTCATAACTTCTGTTCTTCTTACTTTTGCAAATAAGTTGGTCAAACTGCCTTTTTTTAAGCTTTTATGGCATTGTCCCTTCATCAGAAACAAACCTCAAGTTGCATTTTGCTTCCTTCACGCTCGTTTCTTCCAGACCGTCATCTCTGAGCCTCAAAAATCACCCCATTTCAGTTTTCCACCGATGGTTTGTACGTCACAGATCAGAATACGAACGGTTTCAAGGCCATAAAGTATCAGAGGGATTCTTTCTGCGGTCGACATGTGCGCGGGGAATGCACGGCGCTAATGGCACAGCCGGTCACGTTGCCTAATGGCTTTGTTAGTTCTTTTGTGTTTGGTCATGCTCTCTGCACAGATCGCTCCAGCGCTGAAATGCTGCACAGGAAACTGAAGTGTGTTTTTCAGAAGATCAAGAGCGGGACAGACATCAGACATATGGAAAAAAATGACTTTCAGACTTGACTTGGAAATGGACAAATGTTATCAACTTTGGGCGACATTAAGTATTATCATATTGTGCCATTATTATTATTTGTATTATTATTATTTTCCTTTGCTCTCTGGTCGTATTTCTTTTTCTATTTTGTGTATTATATAAAAAAAATAATGATAATAATTCAGTGTATTTATCAAATGTAGACAGTGTTTTAAGATGGAAAGAAAAGGTGCTGAAAAGTCAATTAAAGCCACAAGAATCTTAAGTTTGTCCACTTCATAACCAGTAAAATCATCTCTAATGTCCATTAATGAACTGAATCTGGCCTAAACGACTCAGATTGAAAGCGTTTAAGTCCGTTTGACTCGTCGGAGACTCGAAACGCTGCTGCGGGTTGAATCCCGAGGTCCGAGAGGAGGAAGTGTTTAGTTTACGCTTGAATCCGAGAGCGGAGCGTCGACTTTCCTCTCGATGGGACACATTTTCTGGGCGTTAACCCTTT